>NC_141622.1:27251420-27551420 GCF_047967505.1 Dipteris shenzhenensis | reverse complement strand
GAATTGAAGGATAGAGCAACTACAAGACCAATCCTTTGTGGATGCATCTAAAGATCCTATTGGAATTATCCTTGTGCAACCAGATGAGCATGTGGACTACTCGTGCAATAGAATGGTGACACCTCTAGAATGCATCTAAAGTAGAACCGACCACGAAGCCCTTTGAATCATTCAAAATTTTTGGCCTTATATTGTACCCTAGGCATTCAACCTTTGACAAACCGCAACAATCACATAGCAAGAACATGTAAAGGCTAAAACACAATGACAAGCCACATAGCTGAGTTGCTCAAGCTAACCAAGCCCACTTTCCCCAAGTATTTCTTCAAGTTGCTTAGTCAATTTGAAAACATTGACCATCACCTTCTCTAAAGGCCAATCCATGTGGATCAACTTGTTGCTAGTGTTTAGGTGATCACACAAAAAGTGGGAAAAGGATCATCGATGACCAAAACAATTGCATATGAAGTTGGCTCCCCCCAGGATCATATCGACAATACAAGGAGGAGTAGCACTTGTGTCCCAATGCTCCACTTGAGGTGAACAAAATCTATGCTTGGCCACCATAGCTTATTGAAGAACAAGAACCACTTGCTCCCTTCATCACCTTTGAACCTAGCAGCGGCCAACCCTTAACTACCAGATGGTTAGTCTCATTGACCTCGAGCTTGATCCAACAAAAAGCCCTATCCCTCCTTGCTTGAATAACAAGCTTACGATCCCAAAGCTACATAATGGAACCCTGAACCAAACCCCATTGGAAATCAAGGAACTTCTCTCCTCAACATTGGCTACTGCTTCAAATTATGCCCTCCCTAGCCCACTACGATAACCCACCATTGACCTTGAGTTCCCTCTAGATTCAAACCACAAGGACTCGGTCCAAGCAATGCACGAGCAAAGTGTTGGAGTCCCAAAGTTTGCATGCAGAATATAATAATTAGGATGCACACATGGCCACCTCGACTCAACAGTTTGATTTCGAGCAAGAACTCTTTGCTTGATTATCAAGATTGCAATCCTAGAACTCCTTCTCTTGTTTACTCCTCTAAGTTGAGCATTCCTCATCATGTCTACCTAGGTACTAATGCCCTTGGCTAATATCAATAGTACAAGGTCCCAGTTTAAACCACAAGGATTGGGTCCAAGCATGTTTGAGAAGAGTGTTGGAGTCCCAAAATTCACATGTAGAAGACAATCATAATGATGTGCACATGGACACCTCAGCTCAACAGTTTTGATCGTGAGTCCCATGGAGCGGTAATCTCATGCATATTATGCTTATAGGGGAGGATGCTAAGAGAGAGGAAGGTGATGGTTGTTGGTTATCTTCATCAAAATTCTTGATGGCCTTACATGGATAGTGAATGGTACATAGAGAGATATGCTCTCACACAAACAAGTGTCCATGGGCTGCTAATATGATGGAATCTCATCATCTCATGATTGTTTTTTCCCTATGGTTCTTAAGTAAGGGCATTAAGTAGTTACCAGTGATTGGAGTGTGGCAAGCTAGGATAATATTCCTGCACATGCTTGCTCATTTTCCTTAATAGCATGAAGGGACAGGTTGATGTAGGTTTTTCCCCCATGCTCATACACATGTATTGTCGCATGAGTGAGTGGTCAAGAATGTGAGGTTGCATGGGCATGGGATTGTACAAGGTGGGAAAGAGTGACTAAGAATTAAAATGTCAACACTGTGTATCTATGTGGATGCAATAGAAGGTTGGCCTTCATATGATGAGTATAACTTCATATAGATTCAATATCATTTCATTGGTTCAAGTGATCTAGAACTATCTAATCAAAGTATGCTTGAATTTTTTGGTGCTAAAGGTCAGATAAATCAATCTTCTAATAAGTTGTTTATACTGTTGTCTATATCTAGTGACCTATCATAAGTTGATTGCTTTATGTTGGTTGATTACATGGGAATAGGCAAGATTTTGCAATCATGCATGGACTATAGGATCAAAACTTTTGAAGTGTACTTGCCTTGTGTTAACACAATACCACATGTCTCTCTCTATATTTAATGGTCTTCCATGTCCATATGAAATTCAGATGTGAGTTGCAATTGGAATTTGAAATGAGCTTACCATTGGATCTTATAATGATCAAATTATCCATATAAAGAAAACTCTTACATTGTCTTGTGATGTTTTGTTTTGTTTTGAGAGCTGGATTTGCTTTGTGAGGCACTTACACCCACTAGACATCTCATGGAGAACTCTTTTCCCCCACCTATCTTCTTGATCTAAAGAAGGATCTGAGTCAGACAACTAACAACCCACAGTAATAAATTGATTATAGTTCCTAGCATTCCATGCTTGTAGTGATTTTTTAAATCCATACAAAGATTTGAGTAGCCTAGAAGCCTTTTTCTCATGGCCTTTGACAATATGATATTATGGTTGTCGAATGTACATCTCTCCATTTAGAAAACCATTTAAGAAAGCATTATTTGCATCCACTGATATATTGGCCAATCAATGTGTATTACAAGGGAAATAACCTATTTTTTACAATTGTCATTTTGGTGACTGAGACAAAATTCGCTCATAGTTTGTGCCATACTCTTATCTGCAATTGTTAGCAATAATTTTGGCCTTTTACTTCTGAATGGTACTTGTCTTGATTCAACTTCGATAAGTCCACGTCATCCAATGGGCACTTCTTTGCTAGAAGGCCTAATAAAGACCACTTTTGGTTCTTAATGAGTCCATTTTACTCCTCATCATGGAACGTAGCCATTCAAATACTTGAATTGCATCGTTGAAAGATGCACATCTATCAATCTCCAAAATGTTTGCTATAAAAGTAAAGTTACTTCTTTAAATCAATCTTTCTAGTTCGGCTACCTTAGTAATAGCCAACCATGCTAGATTGCCCATTATCACCATAAAGAATTTTAATGAATTTTCCAATGTTTTTTTTCACAAGTGCTTAAATCCTTTAATGCATTCAGAGCATATTATTTCTACTTCAAGAAGTATATCCATGTTCTTATGTTACCATGATGTTAGAAACCATTGCTGGTGTTTCTTTTCTATGCAACTTGATTCACACATATCTCTCTAGAAGTAGATTGCATTTAACTACATCTACTCTTTTAGATACTATGGTTCTATTAGTAACCTTTTGTATCACAAAAATGCTTAAATCAACATCTTGATTCAAATCCACTAATTTATCCCGTTGTTTCTTTCTACAATCACATTCTCAATCGCTTGGACTTCCACAATAATGGCGATCACTTATTTTCCTTAGAGTATTGTTTTGACTACCTCATTTTTCAGAGTTTCCTTGGCCTCTAGGATTCCATGTCACCCTGTGATTGGAAGGCTTTGATGATTATGATCTAATGAAGATAGATAGGTAATTGCTAGAATACTTGTTCGGGATATGATAACAGTTCCATCTAGCTTGACTGTCCTGTTGGCTTGACTTTCTTTCTCTACCTCTTCCTCTTTCAAAACCTTTCCCCATGGGGTCTATCTTTGTACTTATTTTTACCAGCTCTTCCATAAGCATGTCTAACATAATTTTAAAAGATGGTGGAGCATCTCTAGTGACCATTGCTATGACAACTAATCATAGTCAAGGAGTGATAGTAGTTGTGCTCTTTGAACCGTGCAGAATAGTCACCAATTACATAGCTCTCTAACTTGACTTTATTTGGGTCTTATTCGACCTTAAATGCCAAAGAGGAGGTGGAAAACCCTCATAAGTTTCCCCCGTGGCCCTTTCTTCATCGAGGACCTTGGAAAACGCACTTTGTAGTTTATCGAAGTCCACGAGAAGTGGCTGAAGAGTGTAGTCTTGTAAAGCTTGCTTGCCTCGTTGTTATTTTGTTTCAAAGGGCATGGTAAATGCATAGGCTTCTTTCCTTCTACTTGGCATTCACCAAGTGCTTTCCCATTGCTTGGTATGGTCCCTTTGACGTCTTTCCAGGGCTTTCCTTCCACTGAGGATCTTGCTAGTGTAACCGGCAGGATAGGTGGGACCATACATTAAAGAAAGGTCCTATGTTTTTGGTTGGGATGCCATTTAGTCTTCGATATCCAATATATAGGTAACCTCCTCCCCATAGACTCCAAGGTGCCACTCCAAAAGGGCCTGATCATGATGTGCCTATGGTAAACAGAGAGCGTATTTGCGTCTATCAGGCTGAGGGCATGGTCACCCAAAAAATGCTCCAATTCGCCAACCTTCAACCTCATCTCTCACTAAACCACCAGGCTTGCAAGATGATCTTCATACATCTAAGATGCTTCGCCTTTAATCATGCTTCTACAAGATGCTATGGTCCCAGCCTCCCTTTTGTGGGTTCTGGTGAGTCCCATGCCTATATGCCATTCCAGCCTCACATTTTTAACCTTAGGTGATCTAACAGCTGCCCCACCTCTTCCATCAATAGCTACTCCTAACACATTAACTACAAAAGCTAACATGGCCTTTCCTATAGGAACATCCACAATAGATCTAGTGCGACTCACTATATCTTGTTCTTTAATAGTAGTAGCGCTCCGAATATGACAATTCCTACATTCTCATTCTTAGAATTCAAATCCATTCCTTTCACGCTGCTAGCGAGATCTACCTTTCCCTGCTTGAATCTTGTTTCATCCACAAGCATGTGCAATTCCATCCCCAACTTGTACCACTCGACCGATCTCATCCGTTGGCAATTTAGCATAGTAGGTGGTGATTGTTTCTTCCAAGATAGTAGATAGTTATTATGCTACTTTAGCTTTAAATAATCTCATTCTCCTCCTCCTCCATCAAATCCTTTTCCTCAGTGCTTAATATCCAAGGCAGTTTCCTAAATTTGTGACCAGTTTTGCCTATTTGTTTGTTCCTCGCTTGATCTTGTTCTCTTCCATCTCTGTCCTCTCTTGTTTGGGCTTCCTGGGGGAACACATGCAGAGGTGCTCTAGCACTTTGGCTCCCCCTTAGCCCTACTTCATTTGTTGCCTTATTTCATCCGTTACCCCTTGCTTTGGATGGTGGTTGTGGCTTCCTTAAGAACCATCTCTACCCTGTGGCCATTTTGCACCTTCCCCGAATCCTTGCACCTCCCAAGGTGCTCCCTTTTCATCCTTTGAACTTTGGCTTTCTCCCTGGAAAATTGTGTTTAGGGTTAGTAGTTTTGTATAGGTGGCTTCTTGTTGTTTCTACAACAACCGAGAGCTCATTTCCTATGCATTTGGCAAAGGTGCCAAAAGAAGCCAAAGCAACAAGGTGGCTCCCTTCCCACAACCTTCCTTTTACTCAAAGATAAAGCAGAAGGGGCATTCCTTGGTTAATGGAGGTCCTGGAGTGAATTGAGTAATAAAAGAGCAAATTCAACTCACAGAAAGGCCTTAGCACTGATTGGATTGGTTGCAAGAATCGAATAATGTGGAGAGTCAATCCTAAGGAAGGTTGCTTGCTCACTATCGCTGACAAATAACTCTTGAACTTGTCGTACCGTAGGGAAAGAGCTCTTTGTCTGGTTAGCTCCCTTTTAGTTATTAGTACTTGATGGTTGTAGCTATGTTTCTGTCAAAGAAAGTGTTTTTCTATGAACCATGAGCCAGAGGCCATTAAGAGCAATCTTCACTAATCTTTTTGTCTAAATCCCTTCACCAAGATATGTCAATTGTTCTACAATGTCTTTAGCCTAACTAGGTAATATAACCTATCTCTATTTGCAATTTGGTTGCATTATTCAATTGATTCTCAAGCTTGATGATTCTAGGCATATTATTTTCATCGAGCCTTTTCTTCAAAGATTTCCATGATTCTATAATTGACTTCTTATCTTTGATAGGTATCATTAAGTCTTTGGCATTGAAGGTGATGAGAATAAGTGCTAATTGTGCTATTTCATCCCAATCATTAAGTTCCTTAAGGTGATGATTACTACTATCAATGGTGTTGTTGAAGATGGAGCTAGAGCTTTTGGTTTCTCTTTTTCTTTCTCTATTATAATATTTGACCATTTTTCATTTCAATTATATTCACGATTTTCAATCTCTAATTAACATGATGTTGTCATCCAGTTTAGTAATCTAGTCCACAAAAATGGTCTTATCATTTGAATTTTCCATACTTATACAACAAGTGCAAAAAACATTTACTTTCATTGAAATAATGATATTGTTGAAATCGAACAAGTCAAAATTGACCAAAGGTTTGGCTAAGTTTGCTTTTAAAATGTCCAATGAGAAGTTACTACACACTCTTGTCTTCTACGCACTGCTCAGGCGCTATGCAAGGCATTCTAGGAGCTATCTTGGGGATTTAATCTTAATGGAGCTTGAGATTTTTGAGGTTGCTTCTTCTATCATGGGTCCTGATTTTTATAGATTGTTCTTTGTGGTTGTGAATGATGCTAGAAAGTATGGGATTGGAGTAGTTCTTATGGCAGATGGACATCCCATCTATTCAAGTAAGACACATGTGTAGATTCAATTGTTGTTGTACAAAGGCGAGAAACTGAGAAGGGCCATCTTATTGTAGGTTGCTTAAAGGATGCAAGACGCTTCGTGGAGGGGTCTGCTCTAAAGCCCAATCCTAAGAGCTTGATTTGCTTGGGTGTGCACTAGTCATGCCCCCAAACTCGCACCCATAAGCTATACTTAGGGAAATAGAGCTTGGAATACACAAGCCACAGTGATGAGTAACAAGAAAGCATTAGGATCCGTGAACTCAAAATAATAAACAAGACCCTTTCAAAATTCTCACAACCCTCCAATAAACAAGAACCTCCCAAAATTCTCTCTCTCTCTCTCCCCCCCCCCTCTCACACACACACACACACATGCACTCTCAATCACAAAACACCCAAGAAACAACACAATGCGATTCAAGAGGAGAATGAGCTCTACAAATATAACTTGATGAATTGCAAGATGTGCACAAAGAGCACACAATTCATTACCTCAAAAGGTGGGATTTTGCCTAAATCAAGGGCTTACACTCAGTGAAGGAGTAGATGGAGCTATCACCACACAAGGAGGCTCAGATGCCATGTTAGAAAAGATAGGGAGAGAGTGAGAGAGAGGAGTGCACACCTTATTCTAACAGAAGTAAATTGCAATGAAGGAAAATGAGAATACATACACTTTATAGTACTCTCTGGGTAGGTGCGATTCACACCATTCTTAAACAATGAATGAGAAAGAAAGATGTAATAATTACACATCAAAATCTAATCAAGGGAGAAACATCATGATTTAAGGTTGCAAGGGCCTTCTACTTTGTTGTTCAAAGCCTTCAGATATGTTAGGGCATGGCAACAGGTTGTAGTAGCAAAGAGGGCCTTGACACATGAGCATAAAGGTAGATAAAAAGACTCTAGTGTGTTGTAAATGCTTTTAAGTTCTTGAACTCCAAGTATCAACATGGAGCTCAAGCAAGCTATTGATCTAAAAAGGGAGACATGAACAAGATGCTCTAGTTCTCACTCCCTACATTGTATTTTTGGCTTTGCAATGAAGTATTCGACTTAGTTGAGATCAAGGGAACTACCATGTTATTGGTTGTCTTATATGCGAGGTGAAAAATCCTCTATGTGAGTTTCCTCCATTGGGAGTTGAGCAATCATAGTGGGATGGCCTTGGAGCAAGCTTGTAGTACCATCCAAACACCACGTACTCCCTCTTCTTGAAAATATTATCTAGCCATCTCTTCGTCACCAATGACCTTCATAGATTCAATCACCAAGGTGATCTTTTAGATTACCATCAGCACATGTTACAATTTTAACAAAATAAGTGTCTACACAAAAGCAATGTTTGATTTCATGTTGATCCTCTAAAGTACAAAATTCTCTTATATATGAGGAGTGATTCCTTATCAACATGTTATGGCCAACGTACTTTTATGGCCATGGTGGTAATTCCATTCTCATGGTTGGATGACTATGGATGATAATCACAATTTGATCTTTCTCCATTTCCCTTATACTTATTCTCGTCATGGAGTCCTCATTGAACTAACCAAGTTGGTGCTCCTTATGCTTGGCCATTTCTAATTTTTTTAGTGGCTTTTTAGCATTTTGTGGATGTCTAAAATTGGAAATATGCACTCAATCCATGAGACAAGTGAAAACCATATTAGCAAATGCCTCAATCCGAAATATAAAAAGTCTTCCAAATTGTCTTGTACCCTATTGCACTCCATGTATAACCACAAAACTGTCGAGCCACCAATCAAAGAGAAGTTTGGCATTAGGCCTAGCAAAATGCATTAGTCCTTTCTTGCTATGTTGAACCCTTGTTGTCCCGGGATAATAATTTCCATGCTTACTATTGTGTAGAGCCTTTTAAATATTTAGAGAGTCATGAATGAATCCACCATTTGTATCTTATCAAATGGCTCATTAAATGAATCAATAATCAATCCAATTTATTTTTGCTTGCTTTGATTGCATTATAATAGGGTTGGTAGGTATTTTCTGCTGTATTTTTCCAAGTGGCTCGTTGGCGTCTTGATTGTTATGATCTTTTACGAAAAGCACTGTAATCTCCATTTCAATATATATTTGCTAAAACAATCATCTTGTTATGCATCCCCTCCAAAATGTTGTTTGATATAATTTGAAGCAGCTAAAAGACCCATCTTTTGTTTCTTAGTTTATATACAACACACCCTACTCGTATCATTAGCTTCTTGACCATGTAGATTTTAATTGTACATCACATGGAGAAAATGATGTCCGTCATACATAAGAACCATCCTTAGCATTCCCATTGCGTTGGTTTTAAAATGCTCCTCGCCTAGCATATCACCCTCACTCCCCATAGTAGTTCACACATGGCTATAACATCCAACTCAATTTGCATACACATCAAAATGACAAACTATCAAAAAGTGTAACAATGGATTACTTATATTATGTTGAGGTGTTTTCTACTGTATTTTTCCAAGTGGCTCGCTGGCATCTTGATTGTTTTGATCTTTTATAAAAGACACTGGTATAACTTGAAAGAGCTAAAAGATCCGTCCCTTATTTCTTAGTTTATATACAACACACCCTACTTGTATCATTTGCTTCTTGACCATGTAGATTTTGATTGTAGTAGATCACATGGAGAAAACGGTGTGCGATGGCAAGTACTCATCTACACCACATTCTGGGACGAATTCTGTAGTAATTTTGACTGCAATCTGTAATTGACTATTATTTTTACTGACCAAGTGCTTGTCTGCGGTGGGAAAATTAAGTATTGCTTTTGACTGCAATCTATAATTGACCTTACACACAGCGTATGCTTCTAGTGCATCTTTCTCATCGCATTTACATAGACTCGAACAAAGCATCTCCAGACTTGAACAAATGGATTCGGTAGAAATGAAAATCAAAAGCTCTAACAGATGGGAGGGAAAGAAGATGAAAAATACCACTTAGTAGCCAATCGTTATTATCACTTTTCAACATAAAACAAATTATATTTTCCTGAAGAGTGTAAAACAATGTCTTTTCGTATCACATCTAGGACAGCAGCTTAAATGCCTTTTGAAACCAGATAAGTGGAGGGCAAAAGCACCAGCTGCTAAAGCTCTAACATGGCAGAGAAGGTTGCACAGACGGCATATTTGGAGAGACATGTTTGGAATCTCTATTGGGACAGCCAGGGTACCTCATAATAAGGCAGTTGTGGAAGAGTCACAACCACAGTGTCATCTCCTGGGAATATAAAAAATTCAGTCGAGCTCTCAGCCCTCACATTGAGGGTATATGTGGCAATCAGGCCATGATGACTTCTCCTAAGAATAAGGAGCTCCACTGTTTGGGGACTCTGTACCCCTCAGGAATGGACTTCTTTTGCCTTTCCCATTGACGGAACTAGTAAATCAATAGTATGATTTATGATAGCAGGATATTGTGAATATACTTACAGTTCCTGAAGTAATCAATGTTTATCAAAGGGCACAGGTGAGAGAAAAGGGCTGAAGTGCTCCAAGTGTAGTGCATCTGGATCAAAGCAGTAGGTAAGTTATGAAAATCTGACTACAGAAAATCTGAGTACATTTATCTACGAAGAAGATAATTCGACCTGTAAGATTACACAACAGTCACCATTGCATGAGAGAGTCTGCATTGGTGGTGACTACTACCACCTGCCTCAGCAAAGGATTAATAACCCAAAACATCAAACTGTTCCTCAACAATAGCTTTACATGTGCATTAACATGTGCTGCCAGTTCTTCAAGCCTATGCTTCTGGTATTAACTGCTTTAACATTAACAACTCCCAATTATAATAACTACATTAAATTGACAATCAATATGAAGAGTCCAGTTAAAGAAGGAAAAACAAACAGGCGAGCATTTTATGGAACTTTCTAGTACTTACAGCCTTACGTATTAAATATTCTGATGCTGTATCAGGAATTAAGGAATGACAAACAACCCTTGCAAGAAATGATCAGACCCTATACCCATAGACAATGGACTGGGAAACAACAGAAGGCATAGAATTTTCACCACAAAGAAGAGAGCTGCTAAACAAAAACCTAAAACAGGACAAACAGATACACGAACCCTTGCAACGGCCACATATCTTCCATACAGCTTGATTCAAGTACAATAACTTCCAATGCTAAACACCACATGGATACACTACAATTCCTGAGTTCAGGCCACTAAACTGCAATATACAGCAATGCAGACACAAAGCCTTCAGTTAGTGACTTGTGCAATTCCACCTAAAACAGACTTTGTCTGACACTACACATTGCAGGACTTCCAGTTTAGGCTCTTGCACTTTCCCTGAAAGCATCTTGTATTTCTAAATCATATTTAAAACAATGGTTACAAAAAACTGGCAGTTTTTCTTTATCAATAGAGAGTATCCAACACAATTTTAAGCACCCCTGTTATATCTTTCAACCAAAAATCGGCATCCAGTCTCAGCCACACTATCACTGCACAGAGAAGGAAAGCCATGACAAACAATAGGACTAAGTTCACGATGATCGACATTCATCCCATAAAAAGGTTGGTACATACAGAACAAAGCCAACCCTGCATATCAAGTTAAAGAAGGAATTAATCTCCACACCTCAGTAGAGCGTCACTGAAATTCAAAATCTAACATATCAAGGCAGCCTGCAGTTTCCCGCCAAAATTGAGTGATTGATGCCAATTACAAAATAGAGAAACACATGCCAATTAGAAAATCCATTGCTGCATATGTCAAAGGTTTGTACAGCATTGGACACCCAAGAATTGAAGTCCACATCTCAAGCTTTCCACCTCCTACTCGGAGCATTTGGTTGACTAACAGATTATATAATGCCTATCTTATTGGCCACATCCAATGCATCATAATCCGCAGTTAACCTTACATAAGCCTTCTTCAGCCCCTTCGGCCTGTCAAGAAACAAAGCAAGGTTGTCAGCACAGGATCCATTGAGTTTTCAAAACCCTCCACCCAGCATTAACATCCCATGGAGAAAACAATGGCATACAAAAAAAGGCCTGTATGCAAGTGGGCACACATGTAAACAAACATGAAACGAAAAAGTTATCCAAAAAAAATGAAACAACAAGCAGTTTCAACCTCACCACTCACTGAAGGCTACAAAACATTGACTCCATCATGCACTGCAGGGACTAGGTGCCTGGCACCCTACATACGTTAACCAACAAACTTGTCCAAGAAAAACAAAACAAGACAACAAACATGAACTCCATCATGCATTGCAAAGACATACATCGTAATGGCAATATCACCATTATGGTCAATAGGGATGTGCAAAGAGGGACAAACAAGGCAGGCATTGCCAACAAGGGCCGAGAATTCAGGCACCTAAGAACTGTAATGAAATTGTTACAGAGTGGAACAACCTGGCCCAAGACAAAATGTGAACATAATTCTATTATCTATCTTAGAGAGATAATGCAGACCTAGAGAGGGAATCAAGGACCATGTATAAATGGACAAGAATTCAAGCACCTAACAAATGATGTAAATAGGAACACTACAGAACGGAACAACCTGGCCTACCAAGAAAATGTGAACATATTTATGTTCTCCATCCTAGGGAGAGGATGTAGACGTGGAGAGTGTATATCAAGGATCATGCCCACTAAGGAATGAGTCCCGCATATGTCCTACTGACCATCAATTAGTACTAGCATGCTCAACCACCCCACTGTTACGGCATATGTGCATGCATTAGTGCGGGTGTTATTCACATGATTACTAGCATCCACGAAGTTTGCATGAAAACTGATTAATTGCATCCATGAACTTTGCATGAAAACTCTATCAATCGCATTGTCAAGAAAAATGAACAGCGGATACATGCAGACACAGAGGAAATCGATGCCAGTTTGTGCATACGTTTTCCAATAGTCAAAGGGGCAGATCCTATAGCGAGTTTCCTGCATATAGCCTCTTCATCCAATCCAACGTCCATGTCATATTTAGTTACGCAAAGACGCGATGCAGAGACCAAAAAATTATTCGCTAGACACAAGCGCACCAAGCCGCTCAGAGCAATCACAGCAAGGGGATAAAACTATCGGTTAGGGGTAACAATTCTGAAGTTCCCCAAAAGCACTTACGTTATCAAGGTGTTGACCTTCTTCGTCTGGATGTCATACATCTTTTTCACAGCATCTTTGATCTTTTTCTTGTCGGCTCGCACATCTACGATGAATACTAAGGTATTGTTATCTTCTATCTTCTTCATGGCCGATTCCGTCGTTAGAGGGTACTTGAGCACCTCGTAGTGATCAAGCCTGTTCCTGTGTGGGGCGCTGAGCCTAGGATACTTAGGAGCACGAGCCTTCTTCAGGGTCTTCGGCCGGTGGAATGTCACAGAGGTTCTAATCTTCCTAGCTTTCTTCTTGAGGTGAGCATTGGCTTTGAGAGCCTTGGCCGCCTTCGCGGCCTGAGCCTTCGGATCCGATTTCGCTGCGGCGCCTGCCGTCAAAAACAAAGCATGAGGAGGAGCTACGCAAGCAAAAAAATGAGCTTCTCTGCTCAAAGTAAGGGAGAGACGATAGCTTTGGGTTAAAAAGTTGCAAATGCAGGTTAAATTCGCAGGAAATCAATCTACGGCAAGAAGAGGAGCTCCATTGGCATAAATCGTGAGCCCGAATCGGAGGACGACAAAGAAAACGAAGGAAAAAGCGAAAGAAGAGGGAGGGGAATCCATGGCGGGGAAGGAGAGGGAGATGAAGAATACCTTTGGGGGGAGCCATGGCGATGGATAGCTCTGGTGCTGAGCAAGCTTTGTGGCTATGGCGGCCAACTACAGAGTTTAAGAGAAAACCCTAATTTTGCACACAGCCTTTATAAGTGTAGCCCTTTCCTGGAGACGTCTTTCCACCACCGCCCTCATTTTCGCCCTCTTTTCCCCCTTGTTTTGGTTCTCATGCTCCAACTCTAGCAGGGAGATGCTCCTAAGCCACCATTGCATTGCGCTCGTAATTCCCGCTTGGTTACACGGTTGTTGCAGATTGTTTCAGCCAATCGAAAAGAAGCTCAATGTGTCTGTGCTCCTATCGCAAGGCTTGGGCGTTGGAATGTTGGACTAGAATTGGAAAATCTACAAAACCAGGCCAGCGGCAATCAACTGCCAAGGAAAATGCCATCACGATGCAAATCCTCAATCCCATTGGGGCTGGAGTAGCCCCACTGGCATCCGTGGGGAGGCCCTCTTACGAGTTTGCATGACCCAATCCTCCAAGCACCCCCAACTAGTGGGGATGGCTAGGCCGCCGCTTCACCCTAGCATTTTTGCATCCTCCTGTTGGAATGTCAGGGCTTGTGCAATCCATGGAGCATTGATTAAGATGCTCGAGCTCCTCCATTTGGAATCAAATAGTGACATTTTTCAAAGTGGAATATTGTTCTTTGTTGTTAGTATTAAAGCTACCTATGTTGCACAAATGTAACCACTAAATGTGTAAAGCATTTTGGCTTCACAAATCTTGACAATATAAGGTAAAGCAACCTAAGGAACAATAAAAGGCTTGGGCAATTAGCTATTACACTAAGGAGTAATGCCAATCAATACCACTTGGATTGGGTCTCTACTTTGAAGTTACTACACCAATGATCTTGAATCCCTCTTAGAGGATTTGTGAAACATGGTGTGCATGACGTACCCATTGCAAACCTATCTCCCATCTAGGACCAAATAATCTCCCATCCTAGACCTAGAGAAAAGAAACTTTAGAATACTTTCTTCAATATGGTTATTGCATTCAAGTGCTAGATTTCCATCGTAGGATAAAGTTCAAAATCGGCAACAAACAACTCAAATGGGATGCCCAAAGGTAATATCTTTGAATTTGTTGCTAGATATTGTTGCTAAGACAAAACAAAGATTGCTTGGAATGTCCAAACATTGAATCCAAAGGGAAACAAGTCATCGATTGGTTGGTGGAGGATTGCCAGTTGAGCTTATTATTGCCTCATCTCAACCTCATTTGTTTTCTTATGCACAAGGTTATATTCACCTATAGCAATCAAATTTTCCATAAGTTTTCAAGGACCATCACTTCTATAAAGAAAGACTCTCGCGACCATCAATTTTCAATGCCACTTTGTTAAAATCGTCCTCAAATTTAGTTCAAATGGTGCTAGATCTTTGAAGTTGCACACCATACACTTTCTAACAATATGTGATACCGAAAACACCCTAATGTTTGCATAAGGTCTCCATGCATTGTGTGATTTGATTGTGTGCTTTGTGACATGGATCATCACTTCCTCTTTTGTATAGTTTGCTATCAAGTTATTGGAACAATCACAAAGTATCCTGACCCATTTCATAGTCGTGTCGATTCCTCATCAAAGAAATAAGCAAATGAAATCTTTGCCCAAGATATGGCCGCTCTCATTCATACTGCATAGCATATTTATAGGCCCTTTAGACTTGATTATGACAACAACTTTCATTTACCGTTCATGATTCTATTCATATGTACAAAACTTGACCCACCAAAGTGGAAATTTGATGTAGGAATGTGCTTAGAACTACTTCCCCGATGTGTTTACAACTTAGCTACATTAGTCAAAATGCAATATTTACCCATTGATTATTCGATTCTAATTATGTCACCTTCTAAGAATGGATATCCTCTTGCATGTGTCGTGGGCACATGTAAGTACATCACATTGTTTGATTTGGCATGTAGACTATTTGCAAATTCCTCTTCATCAAAGAGAAGTCAAGGCATGTTTTGCTTAGGATGCCTCAAACACCTCGCAACTCTTAAGGAATGGCTTCCATCAGATCCTATTTAAAAAAGAATGTCCTAAATATCTTCAAACTATCTAAAACTAAAATGGAAGAAGTGCAAATGGGGTCATACCAAGCTCAACTTCATGGATTCTATGTGTGAATAGAGGCCCTCATCACTCATCTAACAAAATTGCAAACAATTTAAGGCCTCCCTGGCCCCACAAGCAAGAAAGATTTGATGGCATTCAAGGGTCTAGAAGTTTGTATTGTTTGTCTAGATTTCTTATTTTCACTTGAACCAATTGCTCAAACAAGAAATCACTTTTGGGCTGGATTAAAGCTTGTGCAGTGAAAAAAATCATTCTTCATGACCTGAACCTAAAGAATGTATTGATTGAGACAACTACTGTTCATTGAATGGACCTAGCTAAATCATTTATCTTGGATTGATGATTCGCATTGAGCCATATGCATCTTTTTGTGACAATTGTGCAAAAAAAAACAAAATTATAATGTGACTCTGTGTGTGTGTGTGTGTGTGTGTGTATGTAGGTAGGTAGGTAGGTAGGTAGGTAGGTATGCATGTGTGTGTGTGTGTGTGTGTGTGTGTGTGTGTGTGTGTCCCTCCCTCCCTCCCTCCCTCCCTCCCTCTCTCTCTCTCTCTCTCTCTCTCTCTCTCTCTCTCTCTCTCTCTCTCTCTTAGCAAGTGTATTGAATGATTCTTTTGTTGTCTTATAGACCAGTTGGTCTCCCGTGGACATTAATAGACTCTCTCTCTCTCTCTCTCTCTCTCTCTCTCTCTCTCTCTCTCTCTCTCTCTCTCTCTCTCACACACACACACACACACACACACACACACACACACACACACACACACACATGCACACACACACACACTCTCTCTCTCCATCTATCTATATATATGTACACACACACACACACACACAAAAGAATCAAAATGGGATGATTTTCAAAATTTTGGAAAACATTGTTTTTTTGAATGAAAGGGGAACCTGGGGCTACTACATATTGTCCTAGGAGGCGATAGCAGCAAAAGCATGAGGATCCCCAATGTCCCTCCATAAATGGACATTAGCATCAATTCGTGTTGTAACAAAGCTCTTTTATCGGGTGCGCAATTGTGACAAGACTCAAGGAAGAAGCCCCAACTAGCGTTGTGCTAGTAGCATAACCCCTTTATTTCTTAAGGCAGTATTTCCGAACAAGATTAGTTGGTTCGAACTTTTGTCTATGATGGTGTTTGCATGGATTTTGGCCATTGGATTTTCTCATGAATGGAAAAAGGGTTATGCCTTCAGTTTGTATTTTTTGCTCGAAGCATAATATCACTTGTCGTACCGGAATGGATCCCTAAAAAGTTATTTAATTTGATGTTAGTGTCAGACCTATTTGGCTAACAAGCTTGTCGTTGCCACCTTGCAACACAACAACTGTTGTTGGAAAGAATTCCTACATTTAGTGGACAAGGATTTTCTTCGGTAGGCCAGCAGGCTGCATCCACACAACAATTCGAATCAAGCTTCATGCATTTCACAAAATCTTTGAATTTTGAGGATCCTTGTTCTGGAATTACATCACCTTTGAATTCAACAAAATGGCCAATTTGGATTAGCTCTAGTAGCTTGACGTGCTTCCATTAAACCTAACAATCACTACTGTAATATTTTCTAATTCAAAAAAATGGAATTAGCTCAATCTATTGAATTAGAAGCTTCTGTATACTTTGCTTCTAATCTCAATAAAGCTCCTCAAAATCAACTATAGTAGGGGATTAATGGCTCCCTGAGTTGACTGGCTAATCACTCTTGGCCGAGTTTCAAGGCACACAAGTTCACAAATGAAGATTCTTGCTCTTTCAATCCATGGGTTGATGTGTGGTGAGAAGTCATCATGAAAACAAATGGAATAAACATAAGAAAACTAGCACAAGGTGACACATTGGCTAGGCAAACTATATGAAGACAAACAAAGAACGCTTAAGTAGAAAGAGACAGATGGTTGAAGAAACCTAACATCAAATATATTATCAAATAGCTCTCTATGTACAATAGCTTTTGGCTACGCAGCAGTACACAATAGTTCCACTCATTCATTCACTTGAACTCACCTTCCCTATGCCTCAACTGGGTTAGAAGCTAATGTATGGGCCCTTTACTGCCTAGACTCTCTAGCACACAACAATCTCTCTATCTCTAAAGACACACAACAAACTTGTCTCTCTATTACAACTGAATCCTCTCTACCTTAATAGAGCTTGCCGACTACTTCAGGCAACTTCACCACATTCTTAACTAGTCTACCTAATTCGGTGGATGGCACTTCACCATTGGTTGGCCTTGCTAGAATCTTACCTTCACCTTGAATCTGTGGAACTCTTCCTTATTAGCACCGCTTGGATCCATGCCACTTCCTCATTGCCTACCATGACAATCAATAGTCTGATTTTTGTGTACTAAGCTCACCACCTTTGAGTCTTCTGTTAAAACCAGGGGTTAACATGGGGGAGGGGGGTGGCCCGGGGGGGGGGGTGGGGGGGGTGGGGGGGGCACCTTCTCATGAACTAGTATAATCGAGGGTATGGAGATGGCTAGCTCTATTAGAAAATGAAAAGGTGAACATGTAATGGCTTAAAACTAGATATTTGGGGATTGAACATAACTATTATGAGAAGCAAATGAACCCTCAAAATATGATGACTGTTACGATAGGTTTCAAATAAATGATAGGCAGTGAGCTCGGCAAAGAGGAACCCGGGGATAGATCCGACCCACAAAGATCCAATGATCCTTGGTCCAAGTAGTTAGTCGGTGTTTAAAGGATCCAAAGCTTGGTTATGAAGATCCTTGGTTCAAGAAGCAGCCTTTGGGCACTGGATGGACATACAATTTGGTCTAATTAAACCTTGGTGGTTTGAAATGCAATATCTTTTGTCTAGTAAAACAAGCACTAATATCCCGATTAAGCACTTCTCCCCATTTTCAAAACCTAGTACTTCCCTAGAATGGCCATGAGCTACCTGCTAGATTTGAAAGCCAAACCATGTAAATTTAACCTCAGAACAAAACAATGGAATTTTGCAAGTTTTCTGCTCTGAAGAGCTTATTGAATCATCATAAGCATAATGAATGAATCACTATTAAAAGAATCAAATTTCTACGAACTTGGAGATTTTTTCCCCGCATTATTAAATTTTTTATGATCCATATGCTGCTGGTGTATCTTGCTTCCTAATACCATGTGCTCCGAAGTAGAAGGTATCAATCCACCAATGTGAGTAGGCTATGTTACATGAAGTCATTGATAGCAATACGAGAGAAGTTCCCATCAAGAAATGGTTCTATTTGACCCAACTCAAGCATGCTTTGAATGTAAAGACTTGGTGTGAACCCTTGAGGACAACACCCTCAAGATGGGAGCTGAATCCTCGACTCGAAGTCATAGGATCCTTTGTACCTACCTAGCGCTCTATGTCACTTCGACCTTTGTCCCACGAGTGAACTAAGCAAGAAAAGTTGCTCAAAACCCAACCTTAAGGGCAAGAAAGCGTGCGATATGGCAAGCAAATAAAATTTATATCTCGGAGGAGGGTTGGATATGTAATTTTCACCTCAATGAATTCCTAATTCTTCCTATTCCTTCTTGATGGGGACTAGGTCATGCTTACTACTTGCAAGGTAGACATGTACTAATTATAACAACGGTCGAGAAAAATGACTAGTATGAGGTGCCAATTAAGCGTTTTGAGTAGATTCGATGAATTATGGATTGGATTGATTAGCTGATTAGTTCCTTCATAACCTAGGAAAAGTTAGTATCCTCGCAGAAAATTTTCGGGATATGGACAGGTGAAGAAATAACCACTCACATTTTCAAGAAAATAAATTGATTTGAATTTAAATTCAACATTAGGTAAGCGAGCACAAACATATATTTTGGTACTAAAGGTAGTTAGCACTGAAATAAATATCTTGTCGTACTAAAAGGATTTTCAATCCCCAGTTATCTAGAAGGATTTCTAGTTCCCTAGAAGGATCTAGAAATCTATTCTATATCAAGCATACCGTGGTTCCCACAAAAGGAGTGCAACTTGAGTAAGTAATTCACATATTTGGAAATAATCAATTAGATTTAGGGTTGAATCCATAAACCCAACACGTGAGATTCTTGTCCATTCGATATTTGTAGTTTTTTTGGAGTGTTCTTCTAGGTTGCTAGGACCATGACCCACCATTGGGCAAGGCATGCACCACATCTAATAGAAATATGGGATTCCATGTAGCCTTTTCCATAAAAAAGAAGCTAGAAGGTTAAAGATGATTGCTACACTCAGGCTAAGATGATAGCTACACTCAGGTTGACCTAAGCTTGTAGGCAAGCAAGGGCAAGAGAAAAGGAAGGGAAAAGATTTCTAACTTGTAGGGCTTCCCGTATGATTTTGACTTATAGATGAAACATTCAAATTGAAGCCTCTAGATGGAAACTATGGGGTACCTTTGTATCCAAATCACAATCAAAATGTGTGCTCCTATCTTCCACGGATGCCTCTCACCCCCTACAAGTTTGTTGGAAAACAGTACATGACTGAGGTCAAAGGAATTAGGATTGCTGATCTCCCCTTTCACGAATGAGATGAGTTAATGTGAATCGATGCACTGCTCCATTGAGTTAAAAGTAGTGGTGCTCTAATTGATTGAACTACAAGCCCATCCATTAAAGTCTATTTGCTGGGTGCTTAGGAGTCAATGCTCTATCGCCCCATCCATGGTGAATCCGACAAACCATTTCTACTCGAATCCTGTTTCAGTGATTGAGATTGTTCAAGTAACTTCCAAAAAACCAGAGACTTGAACCCTTTACATTCTGTATTCTTTCATGCATTTGAGGTCAATGGTCTAGGAACACTTGAAGTCGATGCTCTCCTTAACAAATGTCAAATCAGCATACTCAAGACTAGACATTTGAGTGTGCTAGTCTGCTACACGATTAGCCTCACTGGTTACCTTGGAGTGTGGAGTGTTGTCTACTTCAGTTGTAGTGTCAGCTTCAGGCTGTTCTTGTTCTCCCTTTTCCATGCTCATACTCATATGTAGATCTGCATCCTAGTGGTGATTATGAGCATCATCATCATCTCTCTCCCCTACTTCTTGCTTCGAAGAAAATTGCTTTGCAAGTATGGAACATATAAGGTTGCAAACCCAAAGTATCCAACATTCTTGAAAGGGGATTTTACAGACAAGTTTTGTGCCCATACAATCACATTCCTCATACCTTCCACTTACATTCACCAATTTGTAAATTTCTTGCAAATTGGGGAATTTAATAGAGTGGAAGGGACAACAGTTGTGGCCAAAGGAGCCCTCATTTCATTGTAAGGCAGAGTCTACCTCCGAGAACTTGTCTTCAAGCAATATACTTTCAAGCTTCCAAGTCTCCTTGCCTCCTTACTTTGCTTTCAATTCTCTCAAATTTCTGTTTCTTTTATGCCTCTCTCCTATTTTACCGTTCTCTATCACTTACGAGTTGTTCTTTACCACCAATAGCTCGTCTTCGTTGCTACTCACATCCCTGCCTACTGCTTTCCCCATCTATGTGTGCTTCATTCACGCTTCCTCTCTAAGCTTCACATTTTGTCTTCCATTAGGCATCATCCTCGGCTCCCGCACCTACTCTATTTAGTTCATTTGTTGTGTTCCGCTGTTCAATTCCGCCGTTCAGAATTGATCCTGTTTCCTTCTGTGACCCTGTCTCCTTTGGTATTAGAGCCAGTTCATTCTCTGTGCGATAGGTCCAAGAAGCGCATCGTGAGCTCCTCGTTGAAGGCTAAGAAGAGCCGTGTTGTGGTTGTAGCTCCCCCGCATAAGGACTCTCGCCTTAGTCTCTGAGCTCCATATCCCATTAATGCTAGAGATAATTTTCTCAAATATCGTTGATAATAGTTGATGATATGTTAGGCTAGGATAGAAATCCAATACACAAAATAGAGCATTTGTGTTTGATGGGTTGCTAAAGAGGAAGCCTACATTGTTAGCCAAAAATTTTGACTCAAGTAAATGTTGCAGATCCATTGCTATATCTAAGTTCACCTCAAGTAACAATGATGTTGCTTAAAACACAAATGGACATTGGATGTCATTTACACAATGCAATTTGAAGGGTAGATCATTTTTTGAATATGATGCAAATCAAATAATTACATCAAGCATTTGCCTCAAATGCAATGACAAATCCGGAACTGTTTACTATGAAACTTCCACTAGGATTTAAACTCCTTAGCTTTCCTCGTGCCATCATTAGATCTTGCTCGTATAGATCTACAAATGGATAGTCTAATGAGAGCACAATGTCAACATATGGACCGCAAATGTGAACTGGAACCTACTCGCCACCTCGATGCACAATGTCTCCTGTCAAGCAAGGAGCTTGTGCAATAGCTTGTGGGCCCTTGCAAGTGTAGCAATAAGGTCAAAGAGAATCTCGACTAACTCGACCTCCTCCACATGACTCACACACATACTCGAGCAAGTCTGTGTTGATGTTGGTGAAGTGAAGAATCCCAAATACGTGCAATTTTAACAAGTTTAGTTTGGTTTGAACCTTAGTTGGATGTTGATATAAAAAATAGGATTGCAAAATGTCACCTGTGTGCCATAACCAAGCCTTGCTACTTGGGACACAAATGCTTATTTGAGGCCTTCTTTGATAGAACCATTAGGCAAATTTGCCAAGATGGTGAAATCAAAGACACAAATAGTTCCCTTTGCCTTGAGGAAGGAAACATTCTTCAACACATACATAACCACACCTTCATCATTGAATTCTTGCATAAGTTGAGTGAGTGTAGTTTTCCTATCCTTCACAAAAGAGAGCTACAACATGCACATGAAAAGAACCAACTAAGATAACTTTTGAAGTGAAAAATAAAAAGAAGCACCAACTAAAAATACAATTAACTTACTGCAGCTCTATCTTCATCTATTGGACCATCTACCACTATGATTTGGTTTGCCATGCCTTCATCACTTGCAACTTTGATAATAACAATTGCAATTGTTCCCATAACATGAGAGACTTGTAGTTTGCTAAAGTTGGTCATCTCAGTAGCCCAAGGAACAAATGTGGAAAGGAAGTGATCAGCCCAAGCCATGTCGATGTCATAGGAAAAGATCTGTTGTTAACAGGGCTTTGGTGAAGATATCCGCCACATTGTCCTTAGATGGACAATAGATGAGATCAATGAAACCATCAGAAATACAATCCTGTACATAATGATAATGATTTTCAATGTGTTTCATGCGAGCATGAAAGATAGGATTGTTGGCTATGGCAATGCAACTCTGGGTTTCAAAGGCAATATCATCTCTAAGCTGTGGTAAATAAGTTGCAGTTGAAGAATATGAGACAATCTCCATTCTAAGTTTGAATGGCTGATCAACAACTTGTGGAGCCTACAAGTATGCTTTTCGATGTTGTTCTGACTCTTGGTGGTAACCATTACACCTTGAGTTTGTTGGTTATTTCCATGGAATAAAATACTTATCCTTTATTGCTCGGAAGACCTTGGTTCAAAAGTGCCAAGGTATTGCATGATTGGGAAATATAGTAGATGACAATCAAAACTAGCGATAAGGAAATAACCAATCCAAGTATGGTGCCCAAGAGTTGTAGACCTCGAGAGTTGGAAGGAAAGGATAGGTTTCCACAAGATGTTGAAACTTGGCTTATGGAGTTTCAGATCCTTGCAGTGGGAGAGAGACATATTCTAGATAGCTACTACTGACCTTAAATAGAAGATTAAGGAAGGAAAGAACCTATATCCTAGCAATACACAAAAGATATAGTTGGGGAAAGAGACATTGCTAGCTCTCAACTCACCATCACTTGGTTATGTTCTAAGCAGTAACTTCCGGAGCCAACTCAGAAATTAAATCTAGTATCACATCAAGAGCCTAAAATAGTATTCATCGGTGCTTATATGGTTGATGTGATTATTCACAAAAGTTAAGAATTTGTTTATACCATATAAGGATGTTTTATGCATTAGTATTATTAACTAAAGTTAAGAATTTGTTTATGCAATATAAGGATGTTTTATGTGGTTGATGTGATTATTAATAAAGTTAAGAATGTTTATGGAGTAAAAGGATGTTTTTATATGGAACTATATAGATTTGAAGGGAGTTCCTATAGAAACTTGTTAGTGTAGAATCCCCTTGATCCTTGATGCTAAACCAATCAAGCAATAAAGGTATAGAAAGAACCCAAATTATGCAAAGCAAGTCAAAGCTGAGCTTGGCAAGCTCATTCAAGCAGGTTTCATCTACTCTATTGACATAAATGATTGGCTATTTTCTATAGTGGCAGTACCTAAGAAAAATGGGAAACTTTGAGTTTGTGTGGATTACAAAAACTTAAATGCCCAGACTATACGAGACCCTTTTCCCATTTACAGATGGTATACTAGATCAAGTTGCAAGACATGAGATGTACTCATTCATGGATGGCTATCGTGGCTATACTCAAATTTCAGATGCACTAGAATTTCAGACCAAAACTGCTTTTGTGACTGAATGGGGTGTGTATGCCACTAAAGTTATGCCCTTTGGACTCAGGAATACACCTTCTACTGTCAAGAGATTATGGTTGAGACTTTCAAGGATTATCTTACCTAGTTTATTGCCATTTATTTGGATGCTTTCTAAGTTTTCTCAACTATTACTAACCATTTTCATTATTTGAGTAAGGTATTTGACAAATGCAGACAAGTTGGTATTCCTTAAATCTAGCCAAAAGTGTTTCCTGTGTCTGCGTTGGTGTACAACTTGGTCATGTCATATCTAAAGATGGAATTAGCACTGAACCTGGTAAGATCAAGGCTATTCAATCTATGCCTGAACAAAACATTGACTCAACTTTGATCTTTTGTTGGCTTAATTAGTTTTTGTAAGCGTTTTATTCAAGATTTTGCTAAAATTGGGGAACGAGCATATTTTCAGCAAAATCTTTTGAGCATTCGAGCGAAGGAAAAAAAAAAGCTTCCAACTAAGTAAAAATATGGCAAAAATGGATCATAAGAAGACATAGTTTCACTCACTTGCTTTAGACATTTAGAAGTCTTTTGGGGTGAGACCACAATCATATTTTACCAATAGATAAAGCTTAGAAATATGCAAAGTATTATAGGAATGCCTATTTTATACATAAATCTTTACATGAATATTTAAGGATGGTGAATGACATATTGGGATGGCTTTGAACAAACCCACAGGTAGAGTAGATTTCTCTATGAAAATTCCCTTTGATCCTTCTTACAACTTTTACTTAATAGGGTGTGACATTAAAAAAGCTTGTCTCAACCTATCTTTATGAAAGGGTTTCTCTAAAGAAACCTCATATTAAAGCAAGCCATCCAAGTAGTTTCACAAATGAAACCTCTTTGAAGTAGGTCTTCCAAGGTAGTTTTGCTAGCAAAACTACCTTAGATAGCACTTTTAAAAGTGACATAACTTTCCCATCCAATTTCCAACATAGTCATTCAGCCACTCAAATTGACTGGAGCAAAACTACCTTAGATAGCACTTTTAAAAGTGACATAACTTTCCCATCCAATTTCCAACATAGTCATTCAGCCACTCAAATTGATTGGAAAATGCTATTTAAGCACATCTATGGGGTTGTATTTTGAAAATCTTGCATATATAGTCTTAAATCTTACATGTATTTTATGAGAGTAGATATATAAGCCCAAGTTAATACTTATTTATAGTAATTTTAACTTCTTTAGAGACATATCCATAAATGTCTTGTTATTTATGCTTTAGAACACTAGAAAGCTCTTATCATAATGATATAAATAGTTGCTTCTTCTGGGAGGAGCGGGCCACACTAGGAATGATTGTCCTAAGTGCAAGAACCAGATGCAAGCGTCGAGACCGAAGCTCCATGCGGGTCCAGGTACCAAGGGAGCTAATCAAGTTTCGATGACAGGTATTTCTATAAATGTCATTACCTGCCCAATTTCTTGTAATTGCACTTTTAATAATTCGTTATTTGGTTCCCATGATCTTTTTCGAGTTTATGGACAACAAGTTAGGGACCAAAGAGTTCACATTCTCTTTGACCCAGGCAGCTCTCACAATTTTGTTAATTACAAACTTGTGCAGAAGATGGGGCTGTCCACGATACCTAATGATCACACCTACGAGGTGCACCTTCCAGTTGGGAAGCATGTTTGGGATCACAAGATTGAGGCACTTTCTATCTAGATTGAAGACTACATAGCTACTCTTGAGGTGCTATGTCATGCACTTTGAACATGTAGACGTGTTAATCGGAATAGAGTGGTTTAAAACCCACTATATTCGGATTAGATGGAAAGAGCATACCCTTTCTTTTTTGGATAAGGACACCCAATTTTGTATTTAGTGTGATACTATTTGTTCTCAGGGACCTATTTTATCTGCGATGCAGCTTCGGAATATATTCAACACTTCTCATTATGATGTGTATCAGTGTGTTTTGATTCTGCTTTCTTCATTTGTTGTCTCTGTTAATAACAGAAATGATCTAAGCGTGTTTGAACACCGTGAATTGAGATCGTTGTTGGATGATTTCATGGATGTATTCCCTGCTCAACTGCTGAAAGTTTTACCTCCAGAACGGGCAGTAGATCATCGCATAGATTTAGTACTTGGGGCTCAACCTATTACTGTTTCACCTTATAGGATGAGTTAGCTTCACAGCTACAAGATTATCTGAATATGGGCTATATTCGCCCAAGTAAATCACCTTGGGGGGCACCTGTCCTCTTAAGAAAGAAGAAAGATAATTTGTGGAGAATGTATATAGATTATAAACGATTGAATAAAGTGACAATTAAGAATCGATACCCTCTTCCTCGTTCCGATGATTTGATAGACCGTTTGTTCGGAGCGAAGTATTTCACTAAGATTGATTTGTGTACGAGTTATCACCAAATCCGTATCTATGCTAAACACACAGATGGAACCGCATTCCAAACTAGGTATGGCCACTACGAGTTTCTCATATTACCTTTTGGTTTGACCAATGCTCCTGCTACCTTCCAGCAAATGATGAACGATTTGTTTTGAAATTTTCTGTGCAAATTCGTTGTTGTGTTCTTAGATGACATCTTAGTATATATCCGAACGCTAGAGGATCACATAGGACACCTCCGGATTGTCTTAGTTATTCTAAGACAGCATAAGCTCTATGCCAAGATGAGTAAATGTGACTTCTTTATGAAGGAGATCATTTACTTAGGACACAAGATTTCTTTTGAAGCTATTAGCATTGATCTGGATCGTATCTAGAAGGTTTTGGAATGGCCTATCCCTTAGACTATGAAACAACTTCGTTCTTTCCTAGGATTCACGATTTTTTAACGAAAGTCTGTGCATGATTATTCACACATCACAGCACCCCTGACCAACATAATGAAAGGTCATGGACGCAGGTCTACCCAGCAGATCTTTTGGAATGATGCATTGGACAAGGCTTTTGAAACCTTAAAGTTAACTATCAAGGAAGCACCCATTCTTACATTACCCGATCCTACCTGGCCTTATGTTTTAGAGGCCGATGCGAGTGATTTTGCGATTCGGGCAGCTTTATTCCAAGAGGGCATACCTGTAGCTTTTGAGAGTAAGAAGCTAGACGACACCCAATATCATTGGCCCACACTAGAAAAAGAACTCTATGCAGTTGTGTATGCTCTGAAGGTTTGGAGACACTACTTGTATGGTTCGAAGTTTCTTGTATTGACCAATCACTAGTCAATCAAGTATGTGTGTGACACGTCTGAATTGAGAGGAAGGAAGACTAGATGGGCAGAGTTAATGCAAGATCTTGATTTTGAAATACGTTATTGAAAGGGTTTGTTGAATAGTGTGGCGGATGCCTTAAGTCGAGTCAAGTTTGTAAATGCTATGTCATTTACGGAAATATCCTCGAACATAATTCAATCCTTGAGAGGGTTTTGTTCAACTGATAGTCATCTCAGTTCTTATTGGCAGAAAGTCCAGGATGGGAGCTCCATGGTTGACCAAGACTCAGGGATTGTGCCACCTACGGTACAGGCGACGAGAGGTCAGTGGATGATTAGGAACGGCTTGCTATTCCGGAATGGAAAGATATGTGTGCCAGATGTTTTAGATCTTCGATCCAAGATTCTCTAGGAGTGTCATGATGCTCCTAGTGTTGGACATCCAGGTATACATCAGACTCGGTCTCTTGTGAAGCATACCTTTTATTGGCCTAAGATGCATGCATTTATTGAAAACTATGTGGTAGGTTGCCGGGTTTGTCAGGTTACTAAGGCAGAATGCCATAGAAGTGTGGGTTTATTACAGCCATTCCAAATCGCAGATAATAAATGGGAAAGTATTTCCATGGATTTTATTACCGGTTTGCCTAGAACGCACAAGGGTCATAACTCCATTTGGGTCATAGTAGACCGTCTAATAAAAATGGCTAGATTCTTACCTACTAGAACAACCATCTCAGCTGTTCAGCTAGCTCACGAGTTTGTGGACCACTTGTTTAAGCTGTATGGTTTGCCCTCTGACATAGTCAGGGACAAGAACTCGAAGTTTACAAGTAACTTTTGGACACTTGTTTTTGAGAAGTTGGAAACTACTCTAAGTATGAGTTCCTTAGATCATGCACAATCTGATGGCAGTACAGAGAAGGTCAATCAATTGGTTGAAGATATGCGTCGTGCATATGTTTCTAAGAGACAGTCTTCATGGGAAGATTATCTACGTATGATAGAATTTGCTTATAACAGTGCAAAGCATTCCAGTACTGGTTACAATCCTTTTATGCTTATGTACGGGTTTCAACCTAAGTCACCAGTTATGGTTGGGTTAAAGGGAATCCAAAATGATGTTGCAAAGACATTCTTGCAAGACATGCAAGAAATGTTGCAGTTTGCCAAGGAGTCTATTAGAAGTGCCCAAGATCGGGATAGATTTCATGCTATAGAAATCGTTCACCTAGAGACTTCTCTGAAGGAACGATGGTATATTTGCGTATTCCCAAGGAATCCAAGAGCCTAAGTATTGGTTTGGTTCCAATGTTATCCCCCAGATACTGTGGTATGTTCAAGGTTATTAAAAGAATTGGACGAGTTGCATATAAACTAGAATTGCCTCTTGATGTTAAAGTACATCTAGTATTTCATGTCAATAGACTGAAAGAGTTACTGGGTGTGGATGATCAACTTGTTTCTCCTTAAGAAATAATAGAAGTTACAGATTTGACTTTTATTCCACACGAGCCTGAGAGTATTCTTGCATTTTGTGAAAGACAAATTCGTAATAGAACTATCACGGAATACAAGATCAAGTGGAAGGATCCTATTGAGGGGGATGCAACATGGGAGACATTACAAAACCTCCGGAGGACATTCTCGGGGTTTTTAGTGAACTCAAGAGTGAGTTCTTAGAGGAGGGGAAGTATGTCATGTGCATGGATTGGTATCTAACGTGTATTGGGTACACAAGACTAGCTCAGGTAGCCTGGGGAGGCTTAGAGCTAGGCAGCCTTGATTCTCGGGTTGAGTGGCAAGGGTACAAACCAGTTAGAGGTCTTCGCTATTTTTGGTGCTTAGGGCCCAAGTCTATATAAGGGGCCCAGGGGTTTGGTTCTCAGTGAGCCGAATGAACAAGCAACATAAGAGCTTAGAGTCGATACACACGAAGCATGGTTGGTCTTCATTTTCTTAGTTTATCTTTAAATTATTTTTTGCCTTGCTGTTCTCACTCGCAGTTTGAAAGTTGAAGCGATGAGTATAGCTTAAGGACCAGCCAGTGCTATACCACACATTGCTCAATAGAGCCATCGATAATGCAATGACTTGCTCACTATAAAATCACCTAAATAGAAACATGCAACCATTGGATGCACTTTGTTTTGAGCATGTGCATGAACCCTGTCAGCACTCATGGCTTAATAGAATCAAAGCAATGCTCATGGGTGACATAGGAGGCCTCATGATGAGCTTACAACCCTGTGTAATTGAATAGAATGTCTTGAGCAATATAGGAGATCACATTGACCTCCATCCACTATATGAGCTTCAGTGTGCAAGTACTCATGTCATAAAATGAAGCTTCATGACTCAAAACTTGTGATGTGATTGAAGTGCAAAGAACGATGGTGACGAGATTTGAGAGCATTTTTCCACTCCCAAACTCACTCTCTTGCTCTCTATGCTCACACACCATCACAATTTTATATCCTCCCAACAAACTTCAAGGGCTCATAGTTTGTTCTTCGTGCAACCAGGAACCCATTTGTCATCTCACCTCATGCATGTGTTCCCTCAAAACCCCTTTCAGGCTAAGATCTATCCAAAGTCACCCCTAAGCCCAATATTTGCCATTTGGACTCCACATAGGTGCCATATGTCTACTTATGGACCTTAGTCTCCTCATGCCCTCTAAAAGCCCTTCTATGCACCCTTACCATTTGCTCGAGCCTTTAAACATGTTAAGAGAGAGAGGAGAGCATACGATACATAACTATACACTAAATGTATATGAACATGATGAAGAATATATATATACCTTTATCCCTTAGGGTTAGAGTGGTGCATCTACAAGATCTTTTTGGACTTTCATGGCGAATATGATAACCAAAACTAAAAAAGATAAAAGTAGCATGTGTTGGGTACCATGTCTATACAGGGAAAGACAACATTGAGTACATCTTGCACGACTTATCCTTCACTTCCCCCTCTTAACTTGCAATAAGCAAAGACGCATTGATGTCAAAAGTGCTACCAACCTATCGAGGGAAAGTGGGTTGGTGAAGATATCAACCACCTATTCTTGTATTGGACACTGAACCAAGTTTATCTCTTCACCGAGAGCTCTTTCACAAATGGTCTGATAATGCACTTCGATGTGTTTGTTTCTCACATGAAAAAATAGGTTTTTTGCTACTTAGACATTGCTCAAGCCTTCAGGATAGAGCATTGTAGGGTCTCTTGAAGAATCTATATCTCTGTAGAAGCCGTTTGAACCAAACTACTTCACATGCAACATTGGTGACCAAGGTACGGATATGGAATCAAGTTTGTGAAATCTAGGTATCAATAATAGAACCAAATGGATTGACTTCATTAAGCACTAATGGGGTGGTTCACGAGGGGGCTTCCTTGGCTCGGTGGAGTTGAAACTCCTCTAACATCTACAACTAGATTGCATGTTGATACAAGGAACGAATCATAATATTTCTTTTCTTTGTTCCTTTTATATGCTAGGTTTCGAGAACTACAACTGAAGCAGGAGTGATTCCAATGATAAAGTTCGAATAAAAACTACAAAGTCAAAACTCAATAGTGAGGTGAATAATGTCTTAAACCAAAATAACAAGTTAGTGCTCATGAAAACTCCTTTGGGATCAAAATTTATGGCAATGAAAAGATTGGCCTAAATTTGATCCACAAGTGATGATGTAGCAAGGTGCATGTGACTAATGCCACATGCCAAATGATGAAAAGGTACATGTGACACTAAATGCCACATGTCAAATGATGACAAGGTGATGATTGTCCCCAAGAGCCACATATCAAGATGAGACCTGATCAAATGTGTGTGCATTGTGCCACGTGGTAGTGCCACATGGTTGTGCCATGTGGTAGTGCCATGTGTCAATTATGTACAAAGACTTAATCACGAGGGCAAACAAATTGCAAAAGATCACGAGATGACAGACGATTGGTTGGCAACGATGTAGTAGAAGAGCAATAGGATGTTGACCAATGCTTATAAGCAAATGTAGAAGCAGGCAGACGATAGGGGACAAATAGGTTGCAAAAGATCATGGTAGAGGGTTCCAAGGACTAACGAGGGACTATAGCATTGAAATATGGAAGAAAAGCACAAATTTTCAACAACGGCGATATTTTGGGGAGGAGAGGTGAGCGAACGACGAAAGGATTTCTAGACAAAGCTAGTACAAGCACAAGGGTACACCTCCACGAGAGGTCTCCTACTAAAAAGAAAACTATGTCGCAACTACTTAACCAGACTAAAGAATTTGGGAACACACAAAGCTAATGCTTTGAAACATGATATCTTGAGATAGGAAGCTCATATCGAAATGTTATAAAAGATAAAATATAGGCCTCTAGGCTACAAGATGACACAAGAACTGCTCTAAAAGATGCAAGCACAAGCAACCACGGAGGACTCTAATTCCATGATGAGGTAGTAAGGGAGAGGAGTGCACATGATATGTTACTATACACTAAATGTATTATGAACATGATAAAGAAAATGGGTTAAATAAGCTCAAATACCTAAATCCCATCAACACTTCAACTTGTTCTTTCTCCAAATATTGATTCCTTGGCTGTTTTAAACTTGAACAAAGAGCATTTTGGACTAGAACAAATTCTAGAGGATATATCAATGCAAGACCTAGCCTATGCTGTAATTGTCATGTAGAATTGAAGGGTTAGATTGGGGGGATGTACAACACCCACTCAAGAAAATATAATGTGGACGGTGCAATGACTTGTTTTAAAAATAAAAATTGATATCTATACAAACCCTATAGGGCTAGGGCTTTCCATGCCCATGTGGCCATTTCTCCCACTCGCAAACTATCAATATCTAATTACATACAACATGAAATTGAGATTGCTTTCCTCAAACCTGCAAAGTCCCTTGGAGCACCTTTTAAACCCCTTTCAAGCCCCATGAATCTCTCAAGCCCCCTTTTAAACTCCTTCTCAAGCCCTCCCAAAACCCCTCAAGCCCCCTTCAATTCCCATTCCAGCATGTCAAACACCCCAAAGTATCAAAGCTTGAATAAATGTACGATTGGAAGGGGTTACAAGAAGATAGTGAAGCCTCAAAAGGTGACCATCCCCATTACTTTTTTCTTTGTGAATAATGCTGTCTACTCATTTTGTTGAATAATGCTATAAGCTTGGTTTTACTCTAGTAATATTTCAGGTAGATGGAGCAGTACTTCTTGACCAACCCTCATCTATTAATTAACACTTGAATTATGAAGATATGTCAGTGTGAATTTGCGTTATACTCGTAATAATTTGCATAATTCTTGTATTTGAATGAATAATACATGAATCCTCACAGACCATAGACAAATGAATAAATCCTTAAAAATCATGCTCCATATCATCATTCATGCAAAGCATTTTCTTACCCTTGGTTCAAGCGATAATTTAAATTTTATGAGTTCCACAGTCAACCGAAAACTTGGACTGCAAAGCATATGATGCTACCCCTGGAACTGCCATTCTCTTCGGCACATTGGGCAATGGGGGCGAGGACTCTGAGAGTTTACCCACTTCAAGATGCAATGCAGATGGAATGCGTGGTTACATACTCCCCAAACTGCAAAAGAGCAAATTCCCAGAGTTAATATTGAAAAGTGTGACCAAGCAAACCAGTAGAAATTTCAAGCTCTAGAACACTCCATTTTTCTCTATTCTTCATATTATGGTTGCTTAACTATTTTCTCTATTCTTCATATTATGGTTGTTTAACTATTGATGGACCTGAACCCAATAGATCCAGACACACAGGCTCAACTTTTATAAATGTCACGAACTGAACTTGCTCGACTCTCAATTCCTTTCCATACATGCCAAATCCTCCATGTAGATCTGATGAGTTCTGCCAATATAGTGGCTTTCAGTGTTCTTTGACACAATTGCCATCCAACATTACAATCCAATTTAGTAGAAATTGATCAAAAAAGTTCACACAAAGAGAGAGGATGATGATGAACAACGAAGATCTCACTAAAATCTGCCCAATCAGACTGAAAGAAGCTCCACACACAGTAAGTAGCCACGCTGTCTTCTACTGGATGTCAGTAACCTCAAATGCTGTCCCTGAAACGGGAACGGAGATAGATGAAGATATCCAAGTGCTCACTACACTTGAAATCTCACTCAAGATATGACTGATGGACGGACTGATACCATATCCAGGTGCTCACTACACTTGAAATCTCACTCAAGTGATGACTGAGAAATGTTGTGGAGCGGAGTGAAATTCTACCTTATAAAGCCCTTGGATAGCAAATGTAGGCAGGCCCAAGAGCGAACTGGCCAGCATCGGAGTGTCACGTGACTGCTACATGGCTGGTCACCAGACTGAACAAGTCGGCAGCTGACTGCAACCAGACTGTACAGCAACATGGACAACATATGTTGCTGCAAAGTGATCAGCCAACCTCCACGTGACAGATAGCTGAACAGCTGATGCATACACAGCATCGTGTTCATTCGTTCATTCACCCACTCTAGTGCTCCTGGATTCTCCTCGAGCATTGGTTCTCCAATACTCCCACTCAGTGTCCAACCTATAAAGAGGCAGCCATTTTGTGTCACTCCTACTCAGCAAACTGAAGCCTCTGAAGACCCCGTGATTTTGTGTAGTGTGGGAGATTCTCTCCTGTAGAACTCAATAGGAGCAGTCTTCCTTGACTGCTATTTTACCCAGCAACCTTGGCTGGATGTTCTGGCTTTTTCTAAGCAGTTTTTCCCACGCTTGGATGATGAATATGCTGAGTACTATTCCTTCTCTACATGCTGTATTGTCTGAGTGATTTTCAGTGAGTGTTTGCTGCCTCGACAACCCTGAAGGAAGGAGCCCCTCCAGCGATCAAGGCGACCCCTTTCAGAAAGAAGAAGATTCAATGTTCAATTCAGACGAACTCCCCCAAGCCTTTCACATCCTCATCATGGCTGTTTGATATCTGATTCCAAGCTTTGGAAAATCAGATAAACTTAATGGTTCAAATTACCCTTTGTGGAAGATGAAATTCCTGAGTCACCTTGTTGTTAGGATGATTTGGGAGATCACTACTAGAGTTCAGGTGATGCCACAGCCCACAACAAATGCGGCTGGAGGGGTAACACCAGCAGATCCAGTGGTAGTGAGGGATTGGGTGACGCGTGATGTGGAGGCCCTGGCCAGCACCACTACAGAACCAATTCTCCCCCATATTCAGCTTGCAGACACATCCTTTGGTGCATTGACCATCCTCAAAGACATGTACGAATTGAACAATGCTGCAAGGATTCTAGATTTTGAAACAGAGCCCTACAACTTGCATATGGATGAGAGGGATTTAGTTGTAGAACACATCACCAAGATCAAGGTGATAAGGGATCAACTCTGATAAGGGACCAACTCTCTGCAGTTGGTCAAACCACAGAATCAGCCCGGATGGCCAGGTTCTTGCTTGGCATGCTCCCAAGAAACTACAAGGGTTTCGTCACAACCATGATTGCAGGGCAGCGGTCAGCACCAATCATGTTTGCGGAACTCGTGCCCCTTCTCCTGCAAGAAGAAGCTCAGGAAAAGAAATTTTACAAATCTAATGACAAGGCCTTCCTTGCAAAAGGTAAAGAACAACTAATTGTGCCCACTTATTCCAGGAAATAATGCCCAAATCCTACACATTTCCACTGTAAGACATCCGGAGCAGTCACAATGCTCATATGGATCCTTATGAGCCTTGATCAGATGCACGATGTCTTACTCCTAGATGCACTGGACAATTCTTGTATTATCCCCACATTGGCCTGTAGAGTTGCTTTCCTCCAGCATCTGTTCTTGACCTTGCTACTTGTTGCCTGCGCACTGATTAGGCCTGATTCATACATGCACAGGGATCATACCAGCATACCTCAGTTGGATGGTTCCTTTGGCAAATTTTGCACTGCAACTGTGGTTGGTTCTTCTTCACCCCCAAGCTTTGCAACTTTTGCTCCATGAGCTTCTTGCTTGCAGATGATGTGGAAGCTTTTTTTTACTTTGGTTTCTCCTTCTTTGCTTTCTTCTCCCAATTCTTGGACTCCTAACTATTTTCTTCTTCTTTTGTTTCTTTTTTTTATCATCATCATCTATATCCCTATCAAATGCCTCACTGCTGGAAATGGACACTATGTCAGACTCACTGTGTGTATCCTCTAGACTAGACTCGGAACTGTCATCAGAATCTGTCTTTGCTCTCTTTTTCTTTCTTTTAGTTGTGCCAATTCTTCTTTCAACTCTCTTGGCTGGTTCTATCAGGGAATTGAACTCATTTGCACCTTTGGACCCCAATGATACTTCAGAAACCAAGTTTCAAGCCCTTATAGAAGTACTCTACCAAGGTTTCTTCAGTTGGTCTTTCGGTTCCATCTAATCTTGCATTAAGGCTATGATAACACTTAGCATAGTCCTTAATTGAAAGCTTTTTCTGCCTCATCTCCCAAAGCTTCTTCCTGACATCATTAGGAGTCTTTTCCTTCTTAAATCATGCCAGGAATGATGTATTTAGCTCATTGTAGTTGTGGAAATGTCCCAATGGCACATAGGGTGAACCAGCTCATCACCTTTCTGAGGAGGGTTTCTGCAAATTGCTGCAGTTTCTCTGCATCTCCATATAGTGTGTCAAAACTTCTTGCACTCCAATGGGTTTCAAACTGGGCCACATGAGTGTCTAGATCTTCCTTTTCTTTACCCACAGAAATCAATGAACTTGTACTCTAGGCTCGCTAGACTTGGGTTCAATATGGACTCTCTGGAAAGATAGAAATTAGAGAGTCTTTGGAGATTCCACTTTTTCCAAGTTTCTATACTTCCAAATTTCACTGGGCAACTTTCTAATTGTATGTGTGTTCGTCAGATAAATAGCTCTATTTACCCGCCTTACATTGACTTCTTTGATGCTGTAATTGCATGTTCCCTCTTTGGGGACTGCTGCTTGTAATATAAATATACATGGATTTCACTAAGAAGGATGGGGTGTGTGTGTGTGTTTGGGGGGGGGGGGGGGGGGAGGGGGAGAGAGAGAGAGAGAGAGAGAGAAGGGAAAGGAGGGGTAATTGTGGATATCATGGTTATGCTAACTCTTATCTTCATTCTTACATTGGGACTTACCAATCACTAACAATTCCCTCTATACATCTGTTATCTCCCTCATGGAAGTGGGCTATACTGCAGTTACGAGAGTGTCCATGGCTAAGGCTATGTTGTAGAGGCCACAGAAGAATGCTTATGGGATAGCCAACCTACGATGCCGTGGCAACTTTAGGCTTCCCCTACTTAAGGTACCATTTATTTACAAACCATTTACTGCATATACTAGGAATTACCAAGTAAATTTCACCTTTGTTACAACTGGATTCCGTAATTCCACACATCCAGAATGCGGATACATCCAGTGAAGCGTGGACCATTCTAAAGGATCTGTATGAGATGAACAATTCATCAAGGATCCTATCCCTCCGAGAACAGAGGAAAAGGATCAATTGCACGACCATCTCATGAAGGTAAAGGCGCTCTTACATTCGAAGAGCTTGGCTCCTTATTGCAGTCTGCTGGAGTCACCACTACCCTAGCCGCATTCTTTACATCTAGTGGCCTTAGCTCCACTCCAGTTGTTATCTCCCAGATCATCCAAGCCACTAGGTGGCTCCGGATCTTCATCTTCTAGAGAGGATTGTTGCTTCCGTCGAGCTTATCTGATTCCCCAAAGCTAGGAATGGGCAGACTAGCAACCATGATGAGCAAACGAAGGGCTTACGAGGAGTAAACATGTCTGAATCTGGATAACCCTCCTCCTCACTAGGGTACCTGTCCTTCAGACGTAGAATTGGATTTCTACAAGCTGAACCAAGATCTCCTTTACCACAAGCTTCCAACACTTGTAAGTCTTCCTCATGGCTCTGATACCATGTTAGAAAAAAGTCTTCCTCATGGCTCTGATACCATGTTAGAAAACAAAGGTGGAGGTCCCTTGCTACAGCAAAATGCTCCGTGCACAGCAGAAGATAAACAAAGAGTGTGCCCAGGAATCACACAATGGAAAATTCAAATCCAACTCCTTTCTTTGTGTGTAAGGAGAGAGAGATATGCCGACAGTAAATGAACTGTGCTCAGGAGAGAGAGAGAGAGAGAGTAGAACGTTTGCGTAGTGGTGCTCTGTGGACACTCGCTGCTGCTGCTCTTCCTGATGAATACCTGTCCACAAACCTCAGATCTGTTTGCTACTCTGGAACTGCAGCCAATCTGAGTATATGTAAACCCTAAGTGCAGGGTACTGCTCCTCACCCCATAGGTGATCTGCAGACTGTGCTGCTAAGCTTATCTGGAACCCTCAGCCAATTTGCTGCCCTGCTGGACAGCCCAGAATAGAAGCTTGGTAGAATAGAATGGCCCCAGGGATGGGGGCCTTTTATAAACCTGGAAGCCCTCCAAAACACCCAACCCAGTCTAGCCAGACTTGCTGTTGCAGACACAGACTTGCCCTCTTCTGCCACATGGCAGCCATCCATGCTGCGCCTGTCTCCTGACTGTTCCAGGCATACCGTGACCTGCAGATCAGCTCCTACTAGTCCCTGGATGCTCCAGTCTGTCGCACATATCTGCAGACCTGCTCGCAGACTGCTGATTCAACCCCGACAGTCCACATTGTCTGTCCTACCACTCTCTCTTCTGCTCCACAAGTGTGGGAAAAACAGCTCACAGGAAACTAAACATATCGAGCAAAGCTGCTGGGTAAAAACAGCAATCAAGGATGATTGCAATGCTGAGATCTTAGAGGGAGCTGAATACTCAAGTCACTCCTCGGTCCGCGCTGCCTTTTGAAGGGCTTCAGTGTGTTGGGAGTTATCTAGGTCACCTCCCCCAAATGAGGAGCACATGGGGGAGGTATACCAACAGGAACATAGAGATGTCATGGGGACAGCCACGGGGTTAGATCTCAAGGTATTTGCAGGGCTACCATCTCAAGGTATTTGCAGGGCTACCACATGAGCAGCATGCAAGCTGCCATGTGGGCAGTAAGGACTGCATAAAAAACTGTCAGAAGACTGCGATTATGTCTAGCACCAGTCAGGATGAATAAAGTGTCAGTTCTCCTTCTCACTTCTCTGTTGTATTTTTTCTGAGTGAGGTTTCAGCTTGTGAGTGCATCTATAATAGGTTAGAAAGAGTATCCTATATTTATCCGCTGCATTAGAGGTTCAAGGATTGAGGCCTCTACTTCTAACAATCAAGAAGTCACAATTAGTTTTGTCCAATAAATCAGAAGACTAATCCCACGAGAGTTTTTGAACATTGGCTTCTAAATTGGCCAATATGAAACTCACAGCTACAATTGGACATTGATAAAAAAGGATGCTCCTCTTCCCCATCTCTATCTCTTACCCCTCTCAAAATCTTTGTAGATAAGAAAATATAGAAAGCTGCCCGAATGCTCAAAACACACACAAGAGAAAGAAAGCTACAGAATGTTACTGGCAGACACAATTGCCCTTCCTTGAAAGAAGAAACCTTTGTCAAAGTTTCGAATAAACCAAGATAGTATACAAATAGGTTGCTGTTGGAATGACGAGAAGGTAAATAGATGTGTACAAACGGAGAAAACAGCCAGCTCATTATGAAAACTCTCACAACATGTGTGAGTGTGAGAAAAAATTTCTACTGACCCATTACAAAGACAACCTGTGTTACCTCTGCTCCACTGATACCAGAATTTACAACTGATCCATCATCCACGGTCTTCAAACTGTGTCATAAGTCAAGAAACCTGAACACTAACTTCTAGCTCTACCTTAATGCATAGTGTGTAAATCAACAAAAGGTTCATGGCAGCCGAATTCTCAGTAATTGTCAGTCATCTAAAAGTAATAAACAACCAAGCAAAGCCCCAAACGAGTATGAGGACCAGCAGTCTTCACTCTATTAATGGAATTGAAAATATGACAGAACTCTCAACCTTGACTAAGACGAGTACGATAAGAAGGATAGTAGGCATTGAGCGTTGGCAAATTAACTTTTCAAGACCGAAAAAGACAAAGCAAGGAAGAATCAGTCAGCTGACCAACAAAGTTGCTTCAGGATTGAAAAAAAGGATGCACACAAAGAAGTGAAGGTGCATGTGGTACTCACTTAAAGGGCAATCATCTCCTGGAACCTTGCAATCAGGGCAGCAGCCATCAAACGCCATTCTACAAATTCCACATGCATCATCATGGGCATCCCATGTCCATGCAGCCACAGCATGCCAGCTGCAATCACAAGGATGACCAATCAGACAAATTTAGATTTTGTGTTGTTCTAAAGTAGAAAACAAAAGAGATAACAAAAACTTTTTGAAAAACAAAAGGAAGACATACTTAGCAAGCAAAGCAGCACTTATGTCGTCATCAGTGCCCAAGCATAAGCAGCTATACTGGGTTTCTAAAGACCCGCGGAGTCTCTTGGGCAAACCCAATGCTTACTAAAATACGTCAAATAAACAAAAGAGAGAAAACAAGAAAAAAAGAAGAAAGGAAGAAGGTGACTAAGCACAAATAAACAAGAAAATCAAGAAACAAAATCTTCCAAAAAACAGGAATAAAAACTCTCTCTCTCTCTCTCTCTCTCTCTCTCTCTCTCTCTCACACACACACACACACATCTCTCTCTCTCACACATACAAAACTAAATGGACCCCTTACACTAAAGGCACCTTCCTCTGAAAAGAATTGAGCAGTATAGAACCTCACTCAATGATGATGCCTCTTCCTGTTAGCTGAAGCAAGGTAAGCAAAGTTAAGGATTCATGGCTCCCAACCACCAACCGCCATCGTGTGATAGGCATTCGTAGGTCTAGATGCCAAAAGACTTCTACTAAAGCAACCACTTTGCTTAGTTTCAAATGGGCTTTGTGAGTAGTAGCATGGGATCTTTGTACACTGCGCTAAGGATTCACAAGGCAATCCAAAAGACCCTCTCTTGCTATAAGGAAGCGTTTTCCCTTGCACACAAAACTCATTAATCAAAGAAATGCGTTTCCCAAACCTTCTCGTTCACTAAGCGAAATGTCCCTCCTGAAAAGAAGCCAATATTTCCGCCAACTTACAACCCCTCTCAAACAACAGACACGTTACTAAGGGTCTTTCACTAAAGCTTTACCCTAATGCTGGAGAGAGACTTCTTTGAGCACTTTTCATCTCAAATGGATGTGGGGATAAACTCAAGCCAAATGAAAGGCGTAGCTAATCTCTGCCCTCTATTTATGACTCGTGAAAGAAAAGGCATGTCATTAAAGCAAGCTCCTGAAAAAACGCTTTTCATGGAATGTGAATGTTAGTTATAGTCTGGAAGAAAGCGCTCTCCAAGAATTTCAATTTTGGATCTAAATGGGAGATATTAGGTCATGACTAATCCACCCGTTTGTTTTGGCCCATAGAAGCCAATTAACAGATGCTTGCAAAGGTTATTCTTTTCCAAGAATAAGCCGACTCTTTTCTTACCTATGGCTAAGAGATCCACATTGCTTTCTTGATTTTGGGATTCACGTTACTTTGCTCTCATGTGGCAGAAGGAAGGCGGGGTACACATTGATATCCACCCCCTTAAGTTATGGTCCCCTTCCCCCACCTCGAGCATGCCATCCACCCCACTTTAATATCACCCTTTCATCAATGCCCCCCGCCCCCCCTTTTTTGTTGGGTACGGCGATATACTGATATTTTGTTGCGTTAAGGGCACAAATAGATCTTACGCACCTGACACTGCCGTAAAATGCATGAATAACCTTAGCGGACTGATATCTTACCAGCATGATATGTTGAAACTTGAATTTGAGGTGTAAGAGCAAAATGCTTAAGAGACAAGGTTTATTCAGCATGTGAAAACGAAAGGTTACCCTGATTCAATAATCGCGTATCACCCGACGCGGAGCAATTGGGGTCAAGAAATTCGCACACAGGCCTCATAATTTGCGAGGACGTCACGCAAAATATGGCCGCTTGTTTCTCTAGCGTCACATTAATTGTTTCTGAGATAAGTACGAAAATAACTACAAGACCTTCATTCAAGCTCCAGCAAATAGCAAAAGGATACTAGTTCTTGCGTTCACAAAAGGATACTTAGAATTTTCACTTTCATCTTCGAGAAGCTCGGAGAAGCTTTGGCTGGACCGTAGAAGGATTCTGTGCCTGAGAAAATCACGAACAAACGCCCAAGCAACCCTGGGTATAGAGGGTTTTTGGGGCCCTGCAAAGATCCTAAGGGATGTATGTGTTTTTTTTCCCCCCAAAAAAAAAGAAACAGTTCACGTGGCCTCCCTTGGAGATCCAAAATGAACAAGTTAAATACATTCAAGAGGCCTGCCCGAGCAAATTGAAAGCTGAGAGAGAGAGAGAGAGAGAGAGAGGGGGAGAAAATGATGGGGCCATAAATGGAAATTTAGCTTCAAGCTGCGAGGGAGACAGAGAGAAGAAGAAGAAGAAGAGAGAGTGAGAGAGAGAGAGACAAAAGGGGAGAAAATGATGGGGCCATAAATGGAAATTTAGCTTCTTAAACGAAGCACCATCACTTAGACTTGCCCAGGGGCAGGCCAAAAAGAAGACGAATGGGATGCAAAGCAAGGAAAAGAGGGTAGGGCAGAAAGAGAGAGAGAGAGAGAGAGAGAGAGAAACAAGGAGGAGTGAATGACTAACTAGAACGAAAAAGGAATGATGCTAACTAAAAGTAGACAGCAAATTATCCAAAATTCAAAAAAATACACAAATCCCCTTTTTTGTTTCTAGTGCAAAGACCTCCACCTACGACATGTCAAAATTTATATTAAAAGAAAAAGTACCAAGGAAAAAGTAGACAGCTTGGAAGAGGAGGGAAGAAGAGCACGCCGACGTATGCAGCAACGTCTACAGGGGGGTTCAATGGTGGTTTTACACAAATCTCTAAAGAGGAAGCTCAGCGATTGGTGCAAGCCGAGGTATAGAGGTGAGATAGAGCGCAACGAAGAAGAAGGAATAGAGTGAAGTGGGCTACAAATTTGCACATCCATGCAAGATCACTCTGGATCATATTAGACCAATGCTAGAGAAGCTGCATCGTGGAGCTGTGTACCTGTTTTTCACAAAAAGGGTGTCAACATCGAAGGAGCCCAAAGAATTCTCGATTACGAATGTGATCTAGTTGCATGCGGTTTCAAGGCCAAGTTTCTTGGAAGGGGGTTCTTTCTACTACGATTTTAAAAAAAGGTGTGGAATGAAATGGTGGGCATGCCTCTTCAGGAATACCACCATCCAAACTCCTGCTCGGTGATCTATTGATCACATGCACTGCAGTCTTCATTGCCTCAGCCCAAAAACCACCAGAAAGACTTGCATTGGAAAGCATACATTGCAACCTTTCCTGAATGGTGCAGTTCATCTGTTCTGCAACTGGATTCTTCTCTGGAGTACGAGGGGACGTGAGCTCCCTCTTAATCCCACGTGTATCATAGAAATACTGAAAGTCATGAGAGATATACTCTCCACCATTATCAGTCTGTAGGCATTTAAGCATTCTACTTGACTGATTTTCAGCCAAAGCCAACCATTTTTGAAATACCTGGAACACATCGCTCTTCCGAGCTATAGCATAAGCCCACACTTTCCTAGTTGCATCATCAATGAATGTCACATAGTATTCAGCCCCGCCTAATGACTGTGTAGGCATGGGATCACATACGTATGAATGCACCAAATCAAGCCTTTCAAGCTTTTTCTTTCCCCTTCTTTTATGGGCATAAGCTCACAAAATTCAAAATCAGAAAAACTCAAATGTGGTACATAACCCAAACAGCATAAGAGTTTCATTCCAATTTGGCTCATGTGCCCCAACCTGCAATGCCACAAAGAAGTACTTGGCTGCTCGGTTATTGCAACAACATGATGAAACACCCTTGATACATGTAAGGGATACAAAGTCCCACACTTGGCACCCCTGGCCCAAACCATAGAGCCCTTTTGAATTTTCCAACTTAGAAAGCCAAAAGTGGTCTGAAAACCAGCATCATCTAGCTGACACACCCACTGAAATAAGACTCTTGGTCAACTTAGGCACATGTCTCACATTTTTTAAAACAAATGCAGACCCATTTGCAAAAGAAAACTTTATGTCACGTGCTCCCACTATGTCACATGCATAGTTATTTCCAAGATGCACACAACCTGTTTTTCCATTGTCATCAGTGGAGAACCATTCCCTATGGGGAGTAACATGGATGAAGCACAGGAATCCAAAATCCAATCCTGGGAATATGCATCATCTGAAGTGGTGAGCAAGTCTACAAGTAGACTAGACATGAAGAGAATGTCATTGTCACTATCATCAGTGACTGCATTAATCTCCTTGATCTTCATTTTTCCTTTGTCCTCCCTTGGACTCTCTTCCTTCTTATTTGCATCCCAGTTTGCATTCTTTTTCTTATCCTTTTGCTCTCTTTTCAGCTTGTAGCAATCCTTTTTCATATGGCCCTTCTTGCCAACATAGTGGTAACACTCAATGTTCCGTGCCCTGGATTTGCTACGAGATTTCCCTCTTTCTTGGGACTTCCCCCTGAACTGTGATCTGCCACTTTGCACATTTAAGGCTGCATCCTACTTGTTGCCATCCATAGACTTCCATCTAATCTCCTTGGCCAATAAGCTACCTACAACATCATCAAACTTCAGTACTCTACCAGGTGCAGAGTTATCGACAGCTGTACGGAAGGTATCCCATGAGGATGGCAATGAACATAAGAGAAATATTGCCTTAGTCTCCACATCAAAATTCATCTTCTGAGCCTGAAGCTGGCCAAAAATAATATTGAATTCATTCAAGTGAGAAGCAATGGAGACCCCTTCCTTCATTTGCGACTCAAACAACCTCTTCATGAGGTAAACTTTATTAGAGGTAGTTTCCTTCCCATAAGTGGCACACAATTTCTTCCACAAATCTTCCGTAGTCTGCTCATTTACTACTATGAAATAAACTGACTTTGCAAGATGAAGTCTAATAGTAGACTTTGCTAATGCATCCAACTCATTCCAATCATTCTCAGACATATCTGCAGGCTTAGCTTTAATCCCTGCCAACGGTTTAATTTGCTTCTTTTGAATAAGCACATCCCTTATCTATTCTTTCCATAAAGAAAAGTTTGTCCTATCAAACTTTTTAATGCTGAAAAACTCCTTTTCAGACATGGAAGAGGAGGCCATGATGCAAATGAAACAAAATCCCAAATGCTAGTACCTGCAAAAGAGAAATCACACCAAATACCAGGTGCACCCAATATGTCTGCTTTAATGAAGAATAGTGTCACCAAAACTCAAGGCTCAAAGCATCAAAATGCATCTGACTCATGTGCATATACTATGCATCCATATGAGCAAATCTGGCCCAAAAGAAAATATCAACCCACAATGACAAAACAATGGCAAATATAATGCCAATAAGAGCCAAATGCCTCAAGCATAAACATCGTCCATGGGCATAAGCATCAATAATGTCTCATCCAAAAGATCATAGCATAACCTGTGCATCCATTGCAATATGTCAAAGCTGTCCCTCAGCATAAAATAGCATCTGTGTGCTAAACGTCCATCAATAAAGGATCCCACAAGGCAATCTGGGCCTATCACCACATCCAAAAAGGATCGCAATGCATCCAAATGGCTTGTAAAGCATCCATTGCAACCCAATGCAAACCATAAATGAGCGCACATGGCTCAGATTGCAACCAAAGTGAATGGCCTTACGGTAATGACTGCTAGTGAAAGTAGAACTTGAGATGTCTCAAAACATGGGTGTCACTGCATAATCGAACTCAATAAGACAATCTGCAAATATCTCTAAAACAATATATTTCCATCCATAGCTATGGACACAATACAAAGGAAAGATCCATAGTTCCACCAAATTGTGGTCCTTTGATCTTACCAAAAGGTTCTCCTATTATCTGCCTGGTACCTCTAGGTCTCTGAGCCCGTGTGCTCCACATTGATGTAGACCCTTCATCCAAATCTTAGCACCTTGTTGTCCTGGTAGCCTAGGGTTCAGCCCTGCGCAGAGCCAAGTCTGCAGTACCTTTGGTTTTCCTTTGCCTCCTACATGTAGGCCCAAGGAAGGGGCTCTAGTAGCTCCTTTTGCTCCACTGTTTGCTGACTTGCTAGAGGTCAACACATTTGCTCCAGCCTACTATCCCTGTGCAAGTTTATTGGACCCACCGGCTTACAACAGTCATCCAAGGTGTCTTCCATCTACCATGTACTTGCACCCTTGTGCTACCACATGGCATCCTATTTGCTGTCCATGTGGCAGCCCTCGCTTTCTTTCTTCTTTGGGCATATCTAGCCCTAGGTCTCCCTCCCCCATGCTCTCCTCATTTTGGGGCTTACAGATGGGGAGGTGACCTTTCCAACTCCCCCTCTCACTGACATATCTTGGCCGAATGATGCCAACATGTCAATGATGTTTCCCAAGCAGCTCCCATGATGAAACCTTTTGGAAAAATTTGATATCGATTCTGATTCTTGGCTTTTCAACCAGTGGCTCCTGCTCCTCCAGGCCTAAGCCAACCATCTTGGTGCACAGGTCCATCTTGGGAAGCACCAGATGGTACCACCACCTGTCACATTCCTATCTTCAAACTCGAGTAATCCATATGCCATCATTTTCTAGCTGTGCCTCTCATAATGAGTGAACAACCTAGAGTCTTCTAGGCACCATGCTCTTAGGGTCTGTTTCAACCTATCCTTCCTTTGGAAAGGTCCACAACAACAAAAGAACCATCTCAAGAAATGAAATCCCAAGAATATCTCTAAATAACCTGGACCATGAACTCTCACTGAGCTCTCAAGCAAGTACTCTTCTGGCTTCAGATATCTTGTCCACAATCACTTTCCAGCAATCTGCTTTCGAGCTTTGAAGAAGCACCCACACTTTCCCTTTTGCCTTTGAAGAAAGACCATTCCTTTCAACCTCGCATTTCCTAAGACATATGAAGAGTAGATTCTCTCCACAACATGCTATAAAGGCACAAACTAATAACATCAAGTACATACCTGAACATCGGATTGCCTGTGTGCTTGCTGTAAAAGCAAACTGTGCACCTCATGGAGGCACATACTAGTAACCTGCCTATGTAATGCCCCCTTTTGAATCATAACCATCCATTTGAACTTGAAACCCTAGGGCACTCCATGGAATCCATCCTGTGTCAGTATCAACAATAGCCATGCACCTGGAAGAGTCCTTGCTATCCTTCACCTTCACAAAGGTCTCTAACTCCTCGTTGGCTCACATATCAATATCAGAAATCTTCAATGTGACTTCTAGGTCTGCATATTTGACCTCAATAACACATGGAGATGTCACCAAGAAAAGTTCTCTGATTATTGCATTAGCTTTTGGGACACCATCTGAATCTGAGTTGGTTGTTCTTGTTCTTTTGATCTACCTTCTTCTTCCTGCAATCCTTCGCAAAATGGCCTTACTCATCACAATAAAAGCACTTCTTCTTTTGCTTCCTCTTCTTGGAAGTGTCCTCTTCATCTCCAGAATCATCCTTCTTGGGTTTACCACTGCTAGGCTTTCCTTCAAGTACATGAATAACATTAAGTACATGCCAGAACATCATAGCGCCTATGTGCTTGCTCCAAAAGCAAACCATGCACCTCGTGGAGGCACATACCAATAACCTTTGTAATATAGTAATGCCCCCCTTTTGAATTACAACATCCATCTAAACTTGAAACCCTAGGGCACTCCATGGAATCCACCGTCGTGTCAGTATCAACAGCCATGCACCTAGAAGAGTCCAAGCACTCCATGTTGTCCTTCACCTTCATAAAGGTTTCTGACCCCCATCAGCCCAAATCAGAATGTTAGGCATCTTCACTATGACTTCCAAGTCGGCATATCTCATCTCAAGTGCAGTTCTTTGATGATCACATTAGCTTTGGTTTTTGTATCACCATCTGAATCTAAGTCGGACTCCTTCTTGTTCTTCTGATCCGCCTTCTTCTTTCTCGAATCGTTTGAAAAATGGCTTGGTTCATCACAATAGAAGCACTTCTTCTTTTGCTTCCTCTTCTTGGAAGTGTCCTCTTCATCTATAGAAGCATCCTTCTTGGGCTTGCCACTACTAGGCTTGTCCTGTCCTGTGCCAGCTTTGGCCTTTGCCACAACAATGGCTTGTCATTATTATCTTTGTTATAGAGCTTCTCCCTAGCTTCTTCCTATAGCAATAATGGACCCAACTCCTCAAAAGTCAGAGGCTTGTCCTCTTTCCTACTATTATAGTCATAATGAAGCTCTTGAAACTACATAGTAGCATCCCAAGTACCATCAAGGCCAACTGGCTTGTGTCTACCTTTTGACCAACCGATGCTAGTTAATCCTTCACTACCTTGACCTTCATCAAGTGGTCATGAACCGAATCTACCTCATCCATATCCATGTTGTCGAGTTCATGTGGAAGAGTCAAGATCCAAGGATGTATTATCTATCTCATACAGATCTTTCAAAATGGCCCATGCCTATACTGATGTGTCAGTCATATGGATATGAGGAATCATAGAGTTTGCCATAGTCCCTATGATCAATGCTCGGGTGTGGGCATCTTTATCCTCCCATTCTTCAAATTCCTCTCCATCTACCAGTACAAATATCTTGCCCTTGTCTCCCCACCATATCCTCTAGCTTTGCCTCCGCTTTTGTTGTCAGCCTCCATAGTTTTCGAGCCACTAAATGACTGAATCTTCACCTTCTAGATAGGATAGTTGGTCCCATCCAGTTTCCTAGACTCTCCAAAGTTAGGGATAGTGAAACAAGGAACTCGACTGGAGGAGGAGGAACCATGGATTACTGGTAGTTAAAAAACACCTTGAAGCTACAACCAAAGCAATGTCATATCGTCAACTTTGAGGAAGCACTAATCTTGAAGAGGAGCTAGCCTTCCAACCCGCAAGATGGAATGAGCACTTGGATTGGGTTCACTCAAAATGATATTGAAGAGAAAGTAGACATAGGCTATGCCCTTCCCCACTTCAACTAGTAATTTTAGTAAGGCACTCCTAGCCACAAAATAGAGCATCTCTACCCATGAGGATGGGTTCAAACAGGTGGCAGCCAAACCTCATTTTACAAGATTACTACCCTGATGTGACATTTAGATGAGGTGGACAACTGATAGAAAAAATGTGTCACTCACGAGGGTTTATTGGCTGGTGCTTGGGCACTAAAGCCTACATTGGTTTAGACATTATTGACTGATGGTTTGGCACTGGGGGTGCTAAAATCCTTTCATCGAACATTTGTCATCTCAAATCACCATTCGCCAATTCAATCAACACTTCTTTTAGATAGGCAACTTCCACCTCATCCAACCCACCTTGAACATCTCAATCAAATGCTCATCTCCAGGCCAACTTTACGAATATAGGCCATTCTAGACCAACCTTGGACTGCCGAAGGTGATTTGTCTACACATCTACATAACCACCTATGAAGCAACTCTACATCAAACAAACTTGCCTGCATCATTTACTTCCCAAGTATGACATTGTTGGCAATAACACAAGGGTTCTTGTTTTTTTACCTACCAGACGTGTTGTACATTGGAATTGCAAGGTTGATGCCTTGTCCTAGTGTAGGGGCACCCTCTTACCCAAGATAGAAATTTGACCATGATGTGTGAAGGTTGAGGCCTTAATTTATGGGCTATGAATGCTTTTAGTGTAAGAACTCATATGTAAGCCACTTGAAATCTTCTCAATTTTCTAAGCAAAGATTTTAAGAAAATTGGATAAGAATTATCACACAATGCAAGCAACACCAATACAGTCGAATGAGCTCGATCTTCACAAAGGAGGAGAATGCTAGCTTAGAATTATGACTTTGGACTATCATCCTTGTTTGAGAGCCTACCACTAGCGTGACTAGAACTGTGACTCTCTACATTATGTGTTGGATTTTGTAGGTTCCCCATTGCAATTCAACACGCAAGTTTAACATACCCCTTCAAAATGTGTAGTCCAACGGTGACTCACGTGTCATGGGTATCTTGGAGGAATGCCGCCAAAACCTCTACTATGAAGCAACTCCTCATGGGAGCTTCGTGTGCACAAGCCTTACGCTTGTGTCACCCAAGCATCTATCAGATTGTGTGCAAGTGATTCCATGAGGGATAAAGGAGAGAGGGGGAAAGAGGAAGGGAGAGGCAAGAAGGGAATGCAAACAAGGGGAAGGAGAGAATGGGGGAGGGGGATAGTGGAAACAATCACAAGACACCTTAGCAAGAGGAAACAAGAAGACTCAATGCAAGAGAATGTAGAGAAAGAAAGAGCTCCTATTTCCAAATTTTGCAAGTACACAATGAAGACCAAAGTCAAACTTTTAGCCTTAAATACATTCCACCTTTTGAAGGGAGGGCTAACCCTTGTACTCTCATGTACCTCTCTCATTCTCATATTACAACCACTTGGGCCCATATAGCTCCAAGGAAAATGGTATATGCTAATCCTCATGCTCTCTCCTACATCTCCACTTGCCATTATTACACATGAAGTGTTAACCATTGCGGCAGCAGTTAACATGCTCTCCTTCTTGTTCACAATCCATCCCTGGATTGTGTTTGGTGTATGACGTCGAACTTTAGGGCACTATTCATTATCTGGTACCGATCGAAGGTCATGTGGAAGATGTAGGAAAATGGATGGAGTGGCTTCCAAAAATGTGTCTTGAACATATCTTCAAAGGTCTGGATATGGTGCTCGTGAAGATTGCAGACACGTATGCGTAGGCGCATGACTTGAGGGAATAAGGGTCCCTCATTCAAGTTGAAATTTATCTCCATTCAAAGCCGTTGATGATGTTCTTTTGCTAGAGCGGGTCTAGTATAGGGATGTCCGTGAGCAAAATGATAAGTAGTAGGAAGAAGTGCATTGTGGCTACGATTGCAGAAGCAGGGAACGAGGTGAAGGTATTATTGAATTCCTCCATTTGAGCTGCCAGGGCCAAGGATGAGCCAACTTTTGGAAAATCAAACTTTGGGAAGTTATAGGCAATGTTCGGATCTACTACCCGCATCTGCTCAAAATATGGCTAGCTCTATCTATGGCAAAGGCATATAGGTGGGGTCGATACGTCTTTCGAGATCCGCACAGTAGTATGTTCTCCAAAATGTTGCATGCTTTAAAAAAGGGATCCTCCACTGTGGTTGGAGGCCTACATTTGTGTTTGTGCATAGGACTTGATTGTAATCAGGTTTGGTGTAGCCACCCCTTGTCTATCACTTATTTTCTTGCTGCCACTTTCAAAAGCTGTGTTGGATTAACTTTGTGAGTGCCCAAACTTTCATGATATCCTTGCGAGTGAGGTGGAACCTTTTAAGTTTTCCCTTCCACTTGTTAACATCGGCAAATCCTCAACTGTGCAAAAAGAAGTGATCATATCGTACCATGTGTCATGGTTAGGAGTTGAGTCTTGTGGTGGCTGGTGCTCATCTACCTCCTCTTGGCTTTGTTCTTCATATGTCCCCTCTATATCAGAGAAGAGCATGGGTTTTTATTTCTTCTACCATTGAGTGGTACCCATGTCTTCAGTTCCCTCCTGCTCAATTGGCTACGACTGCATATCTGTAGTGCAGTGATGTAAAGTGGAGGGCTATGAGGAGGGCTATGAGGTGGGGTTGGTGCCTATGTTTGTGCTTGTGATTGTGGACCTGGGACCTATGGTGTCAGGCTGGGATGGCAGTGGCAGTTGTGGGGTGGAGCTGAAGAGATTCCAAGCCACATCCACATCCTGTGGATATACATTTATTGGATATGCCACATGAGAATCACCAAACCGGCTTATGTTGAATCACATTCTCGAGGGCTCCAAGGATATTATTATACAAAACTATGATGCCCATAGGGGGATACCATTCACTATTAGCCTAGATGAGGCAGTGAAAATTGTATTTGGCATCACCCCGACCAAATTCTTGCATCCATTCTAAACTTCAGCGTAGGGTATTAGGATTGCAAGGGTGGTCTTTTAAGGTAGATAGCTTGATTAGTTCAAGTAGTAGAGTATCCATTGTGGAGACTAAGGAATCCTATAACACTCTTGTCCATGCCATAAAATTGTAGAGAATGGGGTGGTAAAAGAGTGTTAAGAGTCAAGACATCCATATCATCATCTGGGATGATGTTTTCATGGGAGTAAGCCATGGCTATTAGAGGATGGGCTTGTGTGGTGGTCCAACAGAAAACCTCTTCAAGGTCGTGTAAGATGAGTGCATTATAAAGAGGATGTTCTGTGGGAGGACGGCGATGGAGATGGTGTGCAAAATGTAGTGGAAGGTGTCATCCACCATGTGTGAAGTGAAGCAGAGTGTGGAGGCATATGATAATGCCTCAAGAAGCATTTCATGGAGGTTACCTGGTTTTGGTTGTGGAGGAGTTGATGCACGTGCTGCATGTAGATTTGTTTGTAGAGCTACAATTTGTTGATGGTATTACAGAATTGCTGCATGCAGCCATTCGATGAGTTGGGCCTCTTGCTACACCTTGACTTCTAAGGCTTGATTCTCGTTCTAGACACATGTGTGCTGTCCTTGATCCATGGTGTCTTGCTTGCTATAGTTCCTCATATCCCATCTAGAGGGTATCATTTTGGGAGCGTTCCATGGCTAAGGCCTCCTACATCTATTGTAGCTCGTACTCTCACTTCTTGATGATTTCAATGGCTTTATAGTCCGTTGGCCTCCACTACTAGACGTTCTACTTTTTCTTTTTGTAGTGCCGTCTCTGTGTGTTGGAGCTTAGTATTGGCCTGGAGAACTGCAAGATTTTGTCACATGAAAAATTCCTATCTCCATCGTAGGATGTTCTGTGCAACTACTATTAAGTCCATTATCGACTCCATGAATGCCAGCTCCTTCTGCCCGATTTGATTGTATTCTATCAATAATTTGAGGTACCCCATGGTGGCAGAAGCATAGGCTTTGGAGGTGCAAAACTCCATGGCATGTTGATATACATTGGGGTGTAATGGGGGCTGGAGAGGCTGTTGTCCCGAGCTTTGTGCTATAGCCATCGCGGTTGTGGTGGGGGTTGGGCTCCTATGGGTCTTGGGTCATGTCGATTATCTCCTCCTCTTCTTCGATGGGCCTCCTTAGGCTGTGCCCTTGGCGGAGCTATTCAGCGCTATCTGTTGCCTTTTGTTGGGCTTCTTCTACATGGAGCCTTTCAAGTTCCTCTTGCTACCAAAGGAGACCATTGTGCTGCTTCTTGGCCACTTCTTCATCCTTGAGCCGTTGAGCCTCTGCCTCTTCTTGCAGTCTCTTCATTGGCTCTTCTTCCTACTGCCTCTTAGCAATTGCTTCTTCTTGGGCTTGCTGGCTCCTCCCTCCTACATTTGGGTGATGGCTTCATTGGCATAGATCTAGCAGATGGGGCTGATAGCAGATTGACTTCCTTGGTTGCATCACCATACCCTTCTAGAATAGGGTCGTCAGATAGGTGATCGATGATGGGCATGAGGGACACTGGGTTTCCGATCTTGTCCCTATGCATGCAGATGCCAACTATCTCCTTATAGAAGAAATCTGCCCAATTTGTCTCTTTTAGTTTGTGGAGGCAAGCCAAAAGGTTAGGGGCAAGACCATGTGGTGATGCTGTGTTAGATAGATATGTGCCAGTAGAGTAACAACTTGAGTTGCTTTAGCCAATGCCACATTTTGAATAAGGTTGATAAGGACACACCCCCTGTGCACCTTTGTATTATAGCTCACCACTGTTGCCACCCTTTGCTCCATTGTGTGTAGCTTTGCAAATGGCTGGGAGACAGTGGGGAGACCAAAGGCCCATCGATTTGTTTCTATCGTGAAATGGTGGTGGTAGTACTCTCCATTTGCATGCAGCTAGCTTGTCGTTTTGGTAGCGTTATTGTACTTGTCTACAAATTCCACGGCCTGCTGGCGGAGATTGTGATGGTAAGGGATTGTGTTGTGCAGCCTAATTACTTGGAGAAATGGGATGACCTCGAGGTCCTAGAGAGCTTGATAGGAGGCGGTGTTATGGTAGTACAGCTTGTAGTCTTTTGCATTGCACTTGTATTCCCTAAGGCCAAATAAGACCTAGAAAGGTTAGGTGGTGCTTTGACTATTGCAAGAGGAAGGATTTTTTGGATGTTGTGAATGAATTACTACCCTCTTATAGCAGTGGGTGACATTAATATAGCAGCGAGATTGGCATTAATTTTAGCACAATGGGTTGTGAGGTCGCATTAGGCGTATAGCAACAACTGAGTCAATCGTCATGTTAGAAGTCATGTGTTATCCTTATAGCAATGACTTGATTTTGTGGGCCCTGTTTGGGAATTTGGTTGACTGAGTGACTGACTATCCTAGACTTCACCTAGGTGGGTGTGAGTGCATATGGAGGGTGTGACAGTAAAACTCGAAGTAGTATGGTGTGACACTGGTCGTGTGCTGGTGAGTGAGTAACTCAATGAACTGAGAGTCGGTGGATGTGGGAGCAATGAATCAGCCTGCCACATGTCTAATACACCACCACCATTGTGTCTTGAGTGTTCTAATTCATCATCTCAATTTTGATTTGCACACGATCCAATCCATGCAAGTGAAGATATGGGGAGAGGACCACTTGGCCCAACACTGTTTGGTGAATATGCTGGCTTGGTTTGGAGTAGCCTATGGGCCTCAAATAGGCTAGAAATAGGTCAAGTAAGGGTAGGCTTGCCTAGGACCAATGGCAACCTACCACATGGCTAGGTAGAGCCATCCATCCCTCTATATATGTGCCCCCACCAGGGGATGATTCATAGACTAGAAAGTTTGGTGGGGGGCATTGTTTGGGTCCGCACAAAACCTCCTACTATTCAGTTGAGTGGGACAAACATTGGTACCCTTCATTGTCAAAGCTCGAGTTCTCCCATAGTTGGATGCACATCCTTGTGATCGTAGATTTGATTGAGAAGATAGGAACACAAATGGCAGCATATGACCCTAAGTTGACATGGGGATACGGTCCCACTAAATATGATTAATGTATTAAGGGAAGCTAATGAAGGAAAGGGGATAAGGTAGGTTAAGATCAACCTCCATTAGGTGAGGTATGTCAGTGCTATTACAGTGCACCACGAGTTCTCCTCTAACTAGGGAGCTAGGACATAGTCAGTAATAAACATTTCCATGTTTTTGCCCATGTATCCTCTCTGATGGTTCAAAAACATGCTTTAGTGGTCTTCTAATCATGCAAATCATGGGTCACATGGTGTACTCATCCATGGATGGGTACAGTGGCTACAATAAAATTTCATTGGAACCTGAGGACCCTATCAAAAGACTACATTTATGATGACTGGGGCATATATGCATGTGACCTTGTGACTTTCAGATTCCAAAATGTACCATCTACTTTTGATGATTTATTTTTGAAACCTTCGTGAAGAACCTAACCAAGTTCATTGAAATATACTTGGATGGATTTTGTGTTTACTTGACAACCATTGATCATCAGGCTTTCCTTGAAAAAGTCTTTGCTTGATGCAGGTAGGTAGCAATCTCTCTCAATCTTGATTAAGTGTGTCCTCTATGTTGAAGTAGGTGTCTTTTCTCATGTACATTATTTTCTAAAGAAGGCATACAAACCGAGCCTTCCAAGATTTGAGCAATAGAGCAGATGAAAAACCCAAGAATTTGACACAACTCAGGTCATTTACTAGGTTCATTAGCTTACATGGGAGGTTTTTGAAGGACTTTGCCAAAATAATCACCACTTAATGAGACCACTAAGAAAGACACCAAGTTTTATTGGAATGAGGAGTTGGAAGTAGTATTTAAATCTCATAAGAAACGAGCAACCATGATGCCAATTTCAAGGCAACCAAGGTGGGATGTGATTTTCCATGTGCATGTTGATGCATTAGGGTATGCCATTGACATTATTTTGGCACAACTAGATGGTAGGTTGGTATTCCTCAATTTATTATGCTAGAAAACTTATGACACCACTCAAGTGTAATTAGAACACTAATGAGTGATAAGCTCTTTGGAATGGTTTATAGTGTTCAAAAAATTTGACACTATTTTCTTGGTAATCCATTTGTTTTCTATGTTGATCACCAAGCACTATGATTAAGAAAATGGTCAGCCAAGGAGGATTGGTGTTGTAGTTGTAGAAACACAACATGGTGTAGGGTATGCCCAAGATCAATAGCATGAAATCTAAACTTTGTGAGTAGGGTGTTATCGACAAAATGCACAGACAGCCCTTGTCTTTGGATGGAGTAGTATGGGCTCCAACAAAACTCACTTATACATTATGATATTTGTGGACCATTCAATGTCGCCAAAGGCTATAGATTGTGGAATCCAATCACACAAAAGCTCATTGTTAGTAGAGCTGTTGTCTTCAATGAAAGACTAGGGCTACACTGATATGAAAGATAGTTCAGATTTGGATCCATCTCCTTTAACTATCATTAATTTTAGTAGGGCTACAAATGATGTGTTGCAGTCCCAAATAGAAAATTTAGAATATCAAGAAACACCTACGCAGCTAAAGGAAAATTTTGTTGAATAAAAAAGTATTATTTATCAAAGGAGACCAAGTCTCAGGCTACTCTAGTAGCATAAAAACCAATAAATACAGTTCCCAGATGGGCAAAATCCACTCTCCAAGATGTTGGTGATTAAACTATTCTTGGTAGCACAAGGGGTGCTACAAAGAGACTTAATGAAGTCAATCTATGCATTGATGACCGTAGTGATGGAAGATCTAGAGAAGCTTGCTAATTTTTAGGAGACACAAGATAATCCTTTGTGGATGAAAGCCATGAAATCACATATTTCTTCAATTCAGAAGAATTCTACATGGGAACTAGTGATCTACCAGTGGGTAGATTTGTCATTGGCACAAAGTGGATATACAAGGTGAAATATCATGCCAATGGTAGAGTAAAAAAATATAAGGCACGCTTGATTGTAGGGATATTCATAGGCAGAAGGCATGGACTATGAGGAGACATTTGCTCCTGTGGACAAGATGACTACTATCATGTGTGTTGTGGCCATGGATGGCGTGATATGGTTGGCCAATCTATCAATTTGATGTCAAGATAGCCTTCTTGAATGGAAACCCCAAAGAGGAGGCATATGTAAAGCAACTTGCAGGATTTATTGTTGTAGGGCAGGAACACAAAGTGTGCAAGTTGTAGAAAGCATTATATGGTTTAAGACACGCACCACATGCTTGGTACCATCGCATGCATGCTTGTCTATTATCACATCAGTTTTGCAATACTCCAAGTAGCCCAACTTGTATGTTCTATAGGAACATGACTATATTGTCATCCTCATTTTATATGTGGATGATATTATACTCAGAGGCAATGATGCAAAAAAGATTGAGCCATCAAAGCAATGCTATTTTTAGAGTTTGAGATGACTGCTCTAGGGCTATTATGCCTACTTTGAGATGCTCATGATCATTTCCTAGAGTGTGAGATATGTTAAAAGACCGGTCACTTGCTAGCATAGCATCACATTCCCCTCCAATTGAGTCAAACTTGGGAAGCATTCCAATGTTTGGCTTGGATTTTATTGGTCTATTCAAGAACATGATACCCAGAATAGTACATTATTTTGGCCATGGATTGTGCCACCAAGTGAGCTGAGGCCAAGGCAATAAGGGATAACTTGGCTTTGAGTATGGCCAAGTTTGTCTATGAGTATATCATCTACAAGTATGGTTGCCCAATTAGGTTTCTTAGTGAGTAAGGAACCTATTTTATAAAGGAAGTCTTAAAATTCTCTAACAGTGAGTCAACCAACAAGGTTCTCAAATCAATTCTCAATGAAGATGGTTAGAACTCAGCATCAAGATTGGGATACTGAATTGCATGCTGCATTAGAAGCATACAAAATAGCCTACAAGGTAACTATAAATCTAACTCCATTTAAGATGGCCTCTGGGCTTGAATCTATGGTTCCTTTGGAATTTCTAGCACCAAGCCTCCGAGTAACAACCAAGCATTAACTTAACTTAGAAAGCTGGAAGTTATCGACAAGCATCTGCACCAATTAGCAGAGCTTGATGGACTTTGAATCTAAGCAGGCTAGTCTCTATTAGGCATCATTAGAAAGCTTGGCATGATAGGCACATAGTGAAGAAGAATCTAAAGAAGGGGATGCTTATCTATTGTAGAATTATAGGTTGGGTGTTAACCCTATGGCAATAAAGGCCAAAAGTGCAGTCTAGGGCAACAACGATGAGAGCATTGTGTGTGTAAAGTAGCAGCAAAGCTCCACTTGTAATATCTTGAGCCTGAAAGATGGTATGATGAATCTTAAAGGATGAGGATAGCCAAAATCCACTCCAGGAAAGATCCAATCATACTTGCAAAATCAGGATCTAGAGAGAGAAATACTAATAGCATACAGTTTTTGAGGTCCCCCCACTTCGTGTAGAGACCCAAAAGGTCCCCCCCAAAAGTGGAACGACTTTCCCGAAGAAGGGGAAAAAATGCACACCTTCAAGAAAAAGACCCCTTAAAAAAAAAAACAAACAAACAAAGAGGTAGGGGTGTGTGTGTAAGAGGGAGGATTTGAGAACCTAACCTAATCTACTGTCCCTAACTAAACATGAGTTTGTTCCTTCCTTTTCTTTTCTTTTTTTCCCTACCCCAACCTAATGTCCTACAGTTAGCTTGATTAACCTAAGGGTTGGTTAGTCTCTCTCTTCTCTCCCTCTACCCTTCTCTCTCTACCTCTCTCTATGTGGTGGCGCGATGGTGGCACGATGGCAGATTTGTTGGCGGCGGTGGTGGCGGACTTTTATGGTGGTGGTGGAGTGGCACGGTGTTCGGTGGTTCCTAATGGCACTAGTACGAGCGATGCAGTACCCAAAGGCACTGGCACCTGCAGCACCTCAGGGCGCAGCACATGGCGCCCTTAGTGCCTTGGTACATGGGTCATGCAGCACCCAAAGGTGCTAGCACCCACTACACCTTGGCGTATGGTGCCCTCGATGTGATGCCCGACAGTAGCCAACGATCGAGGGTGTGCAACACCTAAGGGGCAACGCACAGAGCATGTAGGCAATGGTGCGGGCACAACACCCGAGGCGATGGTGGTGGCTGCAAAGTGGTTGAGTCAGTAGTGTGGGAGGGGGGTTTCATGGGATGAGAAGGGGAGGGAGGAAAGGGGGGTGGAGATGGAGAGGGGAGTGGGGGCTGGGGAGTGGTGGTTGTGGTGGATGGGGAGGGGGGGTGGAGGGTGGTGGTGGTGGAGAGGGGGGTGGGGGGAAGGGGGAGGGTGGAGAGAGGTGGGGGGTGGAGGAAGGAGGGGTGGAGAGAGGTGGAGAGATGGTGGAGTGGAGGGTTATGGGGGTGTAGAGAGATGGTGGAGTGGAGGGTGAAGGAGGGAGAGTGGTAGAGAGAGGGCGTAGAGAGAGGTGGGGGTGGAGGAAAGAGGTGGTGGAGAGAGGTGGGGGTGGAGAGGTGGTGGAGAGAGCTGGAGAGATGGTGGAGTGGGGGGTTATGGGGGTGTAGAGAGATGGTGGAGTGGAGGTAAAAGGGTAGTGGAGGGGGTGGAGAGATGATGGGGTGGAGGGTAAAAGGGGAGTTGGAGGGGTGTAGAGAGATGGTTACCTTTGGTGGTGGAGGTGGGTGATGGATAGAAAAAGTGGAGGTGTTGGAGAGGGGGATGATGGGAGCAACCATGTTAGGCTTAAAGCAGTGACCACCACGTTACATTGCAGCAATGGGACCAGAGTTGTTGCATTAGGCTAGCAGCTACTCCAGCATTAGCAGTTGCTACATTAGCCTTAAAACAGCAAGTTGATGTTTTCTGACCTATTCAAGGACTTGAATGACATATTGACCTTTTTGAACTTCACCTATGTGCTTGGGAGGGCATGGGGGAGGTGTCCTTACGCTTCGACTATGTCATGGATAGAAATGCCATGCTGATTAAAATGTGACAGACTGATCTAGGGAGCTTGTGTGGACTTCACGACCCTAGTCACCTAAGTAGACTTGTGCTGAGCTGTCTTCCTCAATGTAGACCACTAGTAGTAGAAGGTGCTATTATCACCTAAAGTTAGACTTGTTTGCGAAGACTCCCTAATTTCACCTATTTTGTGGACTTTCTATTTTCACCTATGCCCAAGATATGATTAATGAAATCAAATTTGTGGGGACTTAGTGTACTTGGCCTCCTTCCAAGCCGCATACTTGCTAAGTGCATCTGTAAGGAGGATGGAGAGCTATGCCTTGGAGTTGAGAACAAAAGGCATCAGTGTTGATTTGTGTGGTTCGGGCACCATCATCTATTGGGAGCATTATGGCTTTAAGGTCTTCGTGCTTGAGGAATCGCTTGAGTCTCCATGGCACTTGTGGGGATGGTGGTGCCTGAAGCTAGTACCTATAGCGTAGGAGCGGTGGTAGGTACTTGTGGTGCTACTCCATTTTTAGGAGCAAGTTCTTGTGCCTAAAGCTAGTACCTACAGCGTAGGAGTGGTGGTAGGTACTTGTGGTGCTTCTCCATTTTTAGCCAACTATTGATGTTGAGGTAGAAGTGGATGCTCAGTGGTCTGCATTTGGGAACCCATTGAGGCATAGGTGAATGGGTCTTAGATTTCTCCTTTGATGCACTAGGTTCTTGTGGTTCTACTCCCTTTTAGGAGCAGGTTCTTGCATGATTGTTGTGGTGGTTGGCGACGTCTTCCCTTGCAACATGAGAATTTGTGGGTAGAAGGGAGTTTCCTACGACTTTGCCTTAGAGATATTTCTCTTTGGGGGGCTAGCAAAAGGTTCTTGTGGTGCTACCTCTGGTTTAGAGGCGAGTTCTTGTGGTGCTACTACTGCCTTGCCATTAGATGACACAAAAAACTGCTTGGTATTAATGGGGATTCCAAAGGAAGGGAGAGCAACTATGTGGTGGGTCTTAGGCACCCAAATATACTCATTGCCTTTGTAGTATCTCTAAGCTTTAATCAATCTCTTAGGAATCCATCTGGGGTAACTTCTTTGCTTTTTACTTTTTGATGCCCATCTCCTTCGCAATTTCTTTGGTCTGGTAGCTTGCACCCAAATTAGTGTAGGAAGTAGGGATGGGAGCAAAGCTGCACGATGAAGTTGATCTTTTAGAGATTGGAGAGTACTGGCCAAGAATCTAGTGGTGTCCTTTCTCTTTTGAGGAAGAGGTAGGGGTGGGGGCATCTATATTGTAGATACAGTTGTTGGTGGCCTTCTTGGATTTCCTCTTGGTGCCGTGATGGTATCATCATGAAAGGAGGCTGGCCTCACCTTGGTGTTGACAAGGGCAGACGAGGAAGCTTCAACCACTCTTAGTGGACTTATGCTTCTCTTGCTGGTTGGGGCAAGCACATTGTTGGACTTGGGGATTATTGGGTCTGAGGCCCCCAGACTGAATGAGACCACCGAGTTGTGACCATCATTTGTCAATATTGATGTGCATTCTTACCAATCAATTTGGCAATTGACTACCCAACAATAGGTCCTTCTAAGGCTCACCTATTTGTCCATGGCATTTGCAAGCACATCTACTTGCCACCATATGGTTATTTATTGATATTGGCCTTTGCACATAACCTATGGATGGCGTGATCTACCCATTTGCTTGTACCATGATAGGAGTAGGTTCAAGTGTTACCTCATGTGTCAAGAGTTTGATGCACACCTAATATGATGTCATGTTGTGACTCACCCCTAGGTCCACAATGGCTTCAGTAGAGCAGATAGCCTCCTTGCACAATTGAAAATCCACTTGCACTAGCGGGTGCAGTGGTTAGATCATCCATGGAGTTTAACCCTTCCACAAATGCTTTACAAATTATTACAAGCCCCAAATGTTTTTGTTTGGCTTGATGGGCTCTAGCCTCTTCTATTGCTTGTTATTTCAAATGGAAACTTCTTTTCTTGATGGATGGCTTGAAGTGTTTGATGAGTTAGAGGCCATTATAATGGTTGAGCTTACTACCATTAATGTAGCCATCCATCTCAACTCCATCAAGGGTTGTGATGTAGAATGACCCTTGTAGCGTGATTTACACAACCCGATATGGAACCATACCATGATATTTATGCTTATGCTTCGTATTCCTTACACTGTATAATAGTGCAAGGTCACCTTCCTTGAGGTCCTTGTTTTAGAGATTGTGGGTCAAATGACTTTTTCGGTGAAGTTTCTCAACATTCATAATAAACACCGCTCTCAATCATCTTGTCAAGATTTTTAAGCTCTATTAGCCTTTCAAGACTAGTGATATCTGATAGTCTGTCTATGATGGTAGCTCTTAGGCTTGGGATGATAAATTCCATAGACATAACTGCTTCAACCCCAAATGTAAGGCAAAAGGGCGTATAGTTAGTCACAACTTTGTACACCATTCGATACACCCAAATTGCCATGGTGAGTTTGTTTTCTCAATCTGTGGTTAGCCTCCATCGTGCATATCATTGTTTGGCACAAAGTCTTATTGGAGCTTTTAGCTTGATCGTTTGCTCTAGGGTAGTAGGGGGTATATTTCCTATGGATGATTAGGAACTCACTCATTAGAATATGAATTGTGTTATTGATAAAGTGAGTTCCTAGATCACTCATTACAAATGGGAGGCCAAAGCATGATATGACATTCTTTCATATAGGAACTTAGCGAATGATTGCTCTTGCATCAGCGTCCTAGTGGCCTTGGCCTGCCCACTTTGTGAAATAGTTAGTGGCTTCGATGATGCATCCCTTTGGCTGCTAGACTGATTGACCTATAAAAGCAATGACCTAATTTATTAGGACTCCTATTACAGGTATATAATCTTGCTTAAGAGGTATGGAAAGTTTGCTGGCAAGGGTCGTAGTGCTTAATGAATTCGGCTACATCCACAAAGAGAGTGGGCCACCATAAACCTTCTTGTAACACCTTATGTGCAGTTGAATTTAGCTATAGGCTAGTTTTTAAAAATTTCATACATTGTACACAACAGAGCACTATTAAAAGCACCAACATAGCAATGTCCCGGACACCGCTTTTTGTACCACCTTATCATGCATCCACCCATGTTCGTTGCCTTGAAAAACACTCATGAGAAATTGGAGGCAGACCATGCTACCCCCGCTCTTTAACAATAGGAGACCCAAGCTACCCTAACAACCTCTGAGACCAAGCTCAAGAATACGAAGGAGTGCAACAAGTCACTATACAGGTAGATCCATGAGCTCAAAGCTACATAGAGTGGATGGACTCCTAAACAATCATGATGTTGTCAAGTTATTACATGTAGCTACTCGAATTAACTAAGGAGCTCCTTGCAATTTCCATCATTGGTTCATACTCAAAGTGGATGCACTTCCTAAGCCTAGAGTATAGATGTTGTTGAGTTATTGCACATAGCTACTTCAATTGATTGAGCTCCTTGTAATTGCCATCACTAAAGTCACATCTTTGTGGCATAATTTGCTTTAACATGTGCAAGATTCCAATCACTAAGTGGTCTTGATCCACAAGCTACCCACAAAAGATATAAGTACAAGTTCTTAGACCTTTGCATTGTGGACCAAAACATGGTTCATGTAATCAATTAGTTGGAAGAACCTAATGTCTTCACCTAGATGAAATGCATGTTGACATCAATTCCCTCTATCTTTTTTCCCCATAGGTTACCTTGGGTGATACGGCTCTATTGATCCTTATGTTTTGTAGGCCCCAAGGAGTGATGTTCCTAGATCTTTCGTAGCCTCTCCTCCTCGAGTGCCACCCATCTATCTTCATTGTTAACAGCTAGCACCCAAGAAAAAGAGGACTACTACTAGCATGCCATGCCAGTGCAAACACTCTTCTTGGACACCTAGTTTTAAGGTTTGGCTTGTGCCTGCTAGCCTTTAAACTCTCTCTGTGACCACAAGGGCTCAATCCCATTCTAAGCTAGATAAAATTTTAATGCCAACTTAGTTCAAGAAAACTAGATAGGCGATGCTCATTTCCCCATAGCCAAGCACCATGTGCTAGGTAGCCCAAGAAGGGCAAGAGAGGGCATCTTCACAAATCAGGCACTGAGGCACCACACATTCCCCAAGCAATGAGCTGACATCGATTGTCAACTGAGAGGTGAGAAAAAGACCCTCAACACTACACCTCGACCATCTGACAACCCCACAATAGTAGCATACCATTGATCAGCACAAGCAAAATGAGATAAGAAATACAAGTATGCCTATCACCTAATTAAGTAAAATGTTCAAGATGTCATGCTTGGATAAGGAAACATGGTCAAGAGATCAAAGGTAGCATGGGATATATCCTCAAGTTATGAGTCCATGAACATGTCTAGAATTCTAAAAATAAAAAACCAAAAAATTAGAGTTTCCACAATAGTAATGAATCTAATCATGCTTATGTACTCAAGATCAAAGGCATCAATAATTAACTTGCAATCATAGGAGAGACTATGAAGCCCACATCAATGGTTCAAGTCATCCTTAATGGATTGGGTAACCAAAGTATTGCCATGCAAAGGCAAGTACTATCACTTGAAGAAATACAATTAGTGTTACAAGTGAATAACTCATGACTCAAGACATCAAAGCAAGTAAACTCCATTCCAATGAGGAAAAGCTTTTAGCCTCAAACAAAGGTAGAGGTAGAGGTAGAGGTAGAGTTAGCTTGCACCTCAAAGAAGTGAACATCAACATCAACATTAGCATCACATCAACATCCAAGAGGAAATCATTCCAATAGACAAAAATTGCAAGCTAGAATGGAAAATTACTATGAATGAAGAAATGGATGCTTTGTACAAAAAATAACACTTGGGATTTATGTGACTTGCCGCTAGGAAAAAAGACAATAACGAACAAGTGGGTTTACAGAGTGAAGTGCAATCCAAGTGTTGGCTTTAAAAGATACTAATCTAAATTAGTTGCAAAAGGTTTTGCACAACAATATGATCAAGATTATGATGAGACTTATGCACCAACAGCAAATATGGATTCGATAATATTTTTTATATCAGTAGCCACACTCAGCAAATGGATCTTGTACTAGCTAGATGTCAAAAATCCTTTCTCCATGGATACTTAGATGAGGAATTCTATCTACAAAAACCATCAGGGTATGTTGAACAAGGAAAAGAAAATCAGGTTTTCCATCTCAAGAAAAGTCTCTACAACTTAAAGTAAGCACCTAAACGTTGGTAGATAAGGGAACGTTGCACTTTTGCCATGTGTCACGAAGGTTACCTTATCCAACCTACCATGTGTCACTAAGGTTACCTTATCCTATACTGATTTTATCCAATTTTGAGTGAATGGAAGTTAGGGATGGAAGTTGTCATAAAAGCTAGCAAGGAGTGGAAAAAACCTAACTTAAAGGTCATATATCTTGACATTAGAGCTTTTTAAGCATACCCCACCTACGTTACAACTTGCTATACCATTTCATGAAACTTACAAAAATGTACTTGCACGTCTAAAATCTCTTACATAGCTCTATGTGCTTTGCTAATGATGGTACATCAAAATGACCCAAACTAGATGTACTATGTGCTGCCAATATCTTTGTTGTTTGCAAGTCAACATCTTTGATGAACCACTTGGCAAAGATTTTTCTCAATACTAGTTTCTTACTTTGTCCCTGCTTTTAATTGACTATGTTTTTTTTTTCTATAGTCTCAAAGACACTTTTTACCTTTCAATGCCTTATGATAACTTTATAAACCTTTTCTTACTTAATGATTGTTTAACACTTAGCTAGATAAACACCTTGTAATTTTTTTACCTTTTATGGTGTAGTCATTAGTGGTCTAGTCTTTAATAAAAAGAATTTGAGATTTCCCCCCTTCATAATGTCTAGCAAAATTCCAATCGACAATTGCAATTTACAAGTGGTAAGGTTAATAAATATGAAAATCTATTTTATGTAGGATCGTGAGGTCATTGAAAGCTTACGGGGAAACACCTATTGCTGAGATCAACAGAATCATAAACAACAAGAATGCATTTTTGTATGTTCATGCTATTTCTATGGAATAGGATTGTAGGCAATAATTTTTTCAGTCCTTGTTGGGAGACATATGTTGGTGGTGTGTGACATGAGATACTTGAGTATGGCTCCCTAGGGAATCATCAAGAATTCAAAATTCAACTAGTCTTAATTGAGGAGATTCAATGGAAGACAAGTGAGAAGGAGGAGGGCAGGAACACTACTAAACTAAGGCTGCGAGGGCAAGGGAGGGTGGCAAGGGGGGAAATGATGAGGCGAAAGGGATTGCATTGATGAGACTATCCACATTTGATTCGGTGTCCATGTTGCGGGGTGATTGGAGGGGGCATCCCTTATCAATGTGCCCCCCTTTGGAAGGGAGGGCCTTATTAATGGGCATCTATTTCATGGGGCAATTCGAATGGGCAACACTCATCAATGTAAATTTCAATATGTCCACCTTTGTTTCTCAAGAGCTACTCCCCGTCTCTATCCTCGCCTTGATGTAGATTTCAATATTTATATTTCATTGGTCTCCACCCTTACCTTAATGTAGATTTTCCTACATTGGGTCTCTACCTTGACCTTAATGTGAATGTAAATATTTGAAATGTTGGTAATACACATGCTTGTTGCGAGGATTGAGAACTCAAATTTGATATAGTGATATTATACATCAAGCTCCAACAAGATTCTTTGCTACCATGTATTTGCAAGAAACCCGATTGAGCTAAGGGAGGTGGGCAGCCATGGGATGGACGAGGTTCACAAGGGGATGTAATCGTGAGTGACGTTGTAAGCTTTAAAAATTATTTAATCCAAATTTAAGACCGTTATATATGAGCATACTTCTATATAAAAATGTTTAGATTGGTTAATGAAAAACATGCTATCTTACAATATTCCTAGGTTACCCACGAGAGCAAACCGTGTTGGCTTAATAATCGTGGTCTTTGCAACAAATTGTTGGTAAATTAAAAGAAAGGTCAAAGTAAAAGACCCAACAAATCTTTCAATGAATTGATTCAATGCATTTTAAAACTAGATTTCCAAGTGAATCTCAACGTTTTTTTTTTTGCATTCGAATTCTTTCATTGTTCAGTGTTCTTTATCAACGAAACGATTAATTGGGTTTGAAGTTTGCAATAATTTCGAGATACGTATGACTATATTTCGAGATTGTTTTCTACTCCGTGATGCTTCAAATCAAATCCACTAGATACTCCACTTTTAGAATGAAAGCCTGTGCCTTTGCTCCACACAAATGATTCATGACGCGATGCCGCAATGGCTGAATTACTAATCGATGCGAAAAGATGTCATTAGACGGGAACAGAAAGGGATATGATGCAGATCTGTCACTATGTTATAGGCGAGGACTCCCAGTACTGAGAAGTCCAACTTCACAAGCGATCGCACACACGAATCCTCAACCATCAAACAGATCAAGGAGGACCTCCGCCGTGGATGACGAAGGGGGCGGGATTCACTGGTGTCGGTACATTTTGTGTCAATTTGCGAGAGAAGCCTTCTGCTGCAAACACGTTAAAAAGCAATATATGAGGAACATCCGTTCTGAAATCCGTGTATCCAATTTGGAAGCACACGAATCGAACAAAAAAGCACAGACCTGAAGAATGAAGCTGAGGATGATGAAATGGGAAGGCAGGCGGGTTAAGCAGCAACAAATTTGTGAGGGGGAAAGCTGCAACAACAAGAACACCAACAACAGCAATAACGAGGTGAATTCTCTTCATGCTTACAGTTGGAACACAAGCGTTTTGAAGCCAATCTTAATATACAATGTGGCATAGTATTGGTGGAAAATAATGTTTTGAATCTAAATACGAAAACACTAACGTGGCAACGTGGCATAGTGTCACTTGTTGAAAATATGCAATAATTATGTCCTCTCCCCTCTCTCCGTGACCTCACGTGTGTCCCTCATGTGAGAATAACATTGAAGAGTCTTCGGATTTTGTGAACAGATGCAGTTTCTATGAATTCGGTTGTGTCCAAGAAGAGACCCATCATCCATGTCACACCCTTCATTTTGTTTCAACATAGAAAAGTCTTTGGATTTTAAAAAAATCAATATAGGCCCTATGGATTCAATCATGTCCTTATTTCAACATAGAAAAGTCTTTTGATTTTACAAAATGGATGTAGGCTCTACGAGTTCAATAGTGTCCCTGCTACATTGATGTAACTTTGAAAGCCAACAGTCCACACTACATCATCTATGAGCATGGATGATTTTTTCCTCTTAGTTTCGTCAAGAAGCGGAACTTTTATATTGGTGTTGAAAGTTTGTATGCACTAATAAAAAATAAAGGTTTGAAAAATTCGCCAAGATTTGAAAGTTTTATGAGAAAAAATGTAAAGTTTCACCAAGATTTATAAATTTTTCTTTAAAATTCAAAGGAAAATATATAAAATTACAATATTTTCTACAAATATTGCGAAACTAAAAAAGCTAGCTTAAAAAAAATTTGCCAAGATTTTTTATTAATATATAAGTATTGCTTTGATAAAAACATCCCTGTCTATGAGTGTGTACATTTATAATACTCCTCCTAGCATGCCAACTTCATCTCTTTCCTCACATTTCCTCTTTTATTCAATCTCAAGGTCTTAGCACTTGGGAGAAAATACAATGGGAATGGGAAATTTTGGTCCCATCCCAAGTCAAATGTTTTTATAACCTATTTCCATTCCATCATGTGATAATAGGCAAAAGAGCTAGGATGGTTAGGTAGGAGAGGACACATGCCATCATATGTTGTATTTAGGAGGTGGGGACAAGGACACATGTCATCATTCCATCCTTCCATAATCCTTAAAAGAGGGGATCCCATGGAAGTTCCAAAGTTTTGAGGCCAAGGTCTAGGATGGGAGAAAAGGTGCTAATACCCTTCCAAACCCATCTTGGTCCACTTGGTCTAGGGTGTAAATAGTGCATTTGATTCCCATCCTAAACCCATCCATGTGCTATGTCTCTAAGTTGGTGGCATGCTTTTCTTAGCACTGGCTCTCCTAGAGACAGTGCTTTAGGATTGAGTTGAGTGGGAGTTTTGTGATTATTCTTAGTTTTTTAAGAATTTTTATTAGGAATTTCTAAAATTCTTAACCTCTACTTTTTTATGGTTGTTAGCTTTTCATCTTTTAGCTTGTGTGTGGCTGTTGGCTTTTCAGCTTTTAGCTTGTATGTGGCTATTAGCTTTTCAGCTTTTAGCTTGTGTGTGCTTTTTACCCCCCTCCAACATGGCTACAAATCAATTCAGGGGCTCCACTCCCTCCATGCTTGAGCTCTCCCTAGAACGATTGCTTTGGCTTCCTCCAGCTACAAGTCTTTGAGTCACTTCAAGCTTTCCGGTCGCTCATCCAAGTCTCGCGTGTTCGTTTGTGAGCAAGGCGCTAAAGTCGATTCGCCTGTTAACTGCTGAATTTGTCGCTTGGGAAAAAAAATTGCTATCCAAAAAGCCGTTTGCTAGAAAAGAAGGTTCGCGTGTTTAAAAAAAAGCAATTTTCTTGTTGAAAGGGATTTATGCCAGCCAAACAGGCTTTATGCCTGTCGATGAAGAGATTGTCATCTACTGGATCTATTTATAAAAAATAATGCAAAAAAATCCAGAAAGTTGACATCAAAACTTTGCAGGTATCATTCATAAAACCTTCAAAGAAAAATAATGCCGATTTACCTTTCAGTTTTAAATTATAGCTTTTAAAAAATAAAGGTAGTGGCTTTGCAGTCAATGTGAGAGCATGCAAATAACTATAGAAACTTGGCAAAGCCTAATGGATCTTGCGAGTCCTCAAAGCATTTCTTTTTTATTATTTCTTACTAAATAATTGACTCTAAAGACCCGTAAAACCCACAAGTTGGAGCCAAGTTCTTGTGTGCATACATGCACCCTTGTTTCCTTGTGGCTTTAAGTGGTTTATAAAATGGAAAATTCTTGGAACCACTTGACTAGCCCATTGAAATTTGCAATCAATGATAGTTTAAATTTCTAGTTTGCAAAGAGATAGGCTGGTGCTTCACATTACTCTTTTCATGATTACTTCAATGGCCTTCACATCTCACTGCACATGGCAAATAGAAGAGAGAATGGTTGGCTAACATGAAAAGAAATTTCAAATAGAAGTTTCCAAGCAAGTTCCACTTTAATGGTCCATGCTTCATTTGTGCATCAAATGTTTTGTTAGTCAAAACAAGAAAACAAAAGTAAAGATAGATGTCTTATTTTGATTAAGTTTCATGTGCTTCATGTGGGTTGGAGGTCGTCTGTATGGGTGGGCATGCATATTTCCTTATTATGTTACATGAAAAACAAATGTGTTGGTGGGATTCTACTATATGTCAAAGTGTTTGATGGGTGTGAGACTTCACAAAGCATAATTTTGAGTGACTTTCACATGCTTGCAAAGTTCCATGCAAGTCAAATGTCATTTGTATGGGTGAGAATGGATATTTCCTTGTTTTTGCCCATGCATGAGTGCAAAAAAATATGCATCATTGAGCTTAGAACTACCATATTTCATGAGTATGTGACCTTGTAGAGGCCTTAATTTGAGTAATTTTCATGTGATTTGAAAAGTCCTTGTGCTTCAAATGTATTTTGCATATTTCCTTGTTTCTTCCCATGCATGATGCTTAATTGGGCTTCTACCATATGTTCAATTGGCCAATGGATATGAGACTCTATGAAAGCCTTAATTTGAGTAAATTTCATGTACTTTCAAAGTTTTATGCAAGTCAGATGTTGTTAAGTATGGGTGGGCATATTTCCTTGCTTTTTTCTTACATAATGCATATTTGTAAAGAAATATGCATTGGTTGCTTCTATGATATGTCCAATTGCACCTTTTTAGAGGCCTTAATTTAATTATGTTTACATAGGCATATTTCCTTGTTTTTCCCTTGCGCAATGCATAAATATGCATTGGTGGCTTCTATGATATGTCAAATTGTCCCTTTAGTTTAACTCAATTTTATGTGTCCATCTATAAGGTTTCACGTGGTGGGGATGCCTTTGTATGTGTGGGGATATATTTTTTAAAAATTGTGCCCATGCACGATGCATAAGCAAAAAAAAAAAAGCATCATTGGGATTCTACCATATGTCAAATTTTCCAATGGGTATGGACTTTGTATAGGCATTAGTTTGAGTGAGTTTCACGTATTCGACAAGCTCGAAGGTCGTGCCTAAAGATAGACAACAAGCGAGTCCAAAACCAAAAGGATGAATGGAAAACCAAAGGGTGTATAAAAGAACAAAGGCAAAAGGCGAAGGGTGAAAGACAAAGGGTGAAGAAACAAAACACAAAATTGTAAGGGGTGACAGTAGCCAAAAGGCTATGCAATCAACACCTACAACCAACTGAAACCATGTTGGGAAGTTCGTGGCATATCAAGGTAAGGATGGCAGCATAAGAAAGTGCACAAGCAAGTGGGTCTGAGAGAATTAAGGCAAAGCAAACAGCAAAAAGTGTATAAATAGGGTGGTGTCCTCTCGCTCTCTATCTATCTCATTGTACACACTCTCACTTGGAAGCATAGCCCTAGGTTGTGAAGTCTCAATCCGATTGTGGGTGATAGAATAGATTGAGTATTGATGGCAATCAATGTGCATATCTCTATTTCATCTTTTAGCACACATAACTTAGAAGACCCATGCTCTGCAAATGCACACGTCTCTCTTGCTTTCTCTCTTTCTCTTCTATTTTAGCAATCAGAACGCTTGTCCATGAATCTAGAATAGGGAAAGGACAGTCGCCGAGATAACATTTGGTGATCCTAGTAGGGATGGGTAGGCAGATGCTTTGCTTCAGAAGGGAGAGAGTGACTTTCGAGGAGTAGACATAGATAGGATGAGCAACGAGGCTAGCCTATCAAGGATATGAATAGATATTTAGGATTTAATTCAAGACCCTAGATATGTTAGTGTCCAAACAAGTGGTGAAAAAGGAGCTCAAATTGGCTTTAGGAGATAAGGTAAATTGGAGACATAAGTTCAGCCCACTCAAGCCTCATCTTTTTTGCTCGCACGAGGAGAGGCAAATAAAAGCCATGACATAGCCAAGGGAATATAGTAGGGATAAACCAATTCCAAGGCAAGTTGACTAGTGAGGGGTGGAGTCATTCATAGAGTGGCACCAGACATAAAAAAGAAGGTAGAACAAAGCCAACAAAGACATGCTAGAACAAGCAAGCAATGGAGCCATTGAAAGAGACATTGAGTCATACTAGCTACTGATTCATTTCCAAGGATGACTTGTTTCTCATTCCTAAGGGAATTGCTAATGGCACGCCAACCAGTCACACCAAGAGAGCCAAGGTAGCAGCAAAGCAAAGAAGAGGACGTCATGAAGGAAAACAAAGGGCGCCACAAGCTGTATTCATAGAAACATAAGAAACAAACCATAAGATATGATAGAAGCAAAGGAGAGGTGCTAAAATTTTCGTGTATGTATTCAATCAAAAGTCAATGGGATAAGATCAAGGGCAAAATGGATGAAGAAGAAGAAAGAAACAAGTGGCAAAAGGCCATGGAGCCAAAAAGGGGAGCTAGGAAAAGAAACTAAGGCCAAGCAAGCACAAAGGAGAACTTGACTATGCACGAACAGAAGAAGATGACATCAAGAATGCTTTAAGGCATCCAACCTCACAAGAAGAAAGAAAATGAGGTAGTTGGCATGAAAGAGACGTGATCTTCAAAGAATGCAACCTCCAAAAAATGAGGTAGTTGGCATGAAAGAGACGTGATCTTCAAAGAATGTAGCCTCCAAATGACCATGAAGCATGGAAGCATCAAAACAATTGATCTTGACTATGTGAGACCCAAAATAAGATTGGAAGCAAGATTTTAATGAAAGATGACTTTTTGGATATTCATGGAATCCCAAATGTGAAATGGCAAAGGATGAAGTGCAATAAATTTAAAGAAAAGGGCATATATTGAAGACCAAAGGTTGAACAATCGACCATGAAATGGAGCGAAGAAGCATCAACAAGACATACTTGAATGCACAAGGCCAAAATAAGGCCAACAACCAATAGGTGAATGAAAGACAACTTTAAGATCGTATGTTCAAGGGCAAAATGTTCGTGCCAAGAAGGATCAAAATACCAAAGACCAAATACCAAATATTGAAGGATGAAGGATGACCATGAAGTATGGGGAAGAACCAACAAAGAAGTCCATTGTATGCACAAGACCAAAAGAAGGCCAACCAATTGATGATGATGAGTGACAACTTCAAAACCGCGTGCCCATGAGCACACCAAAGACATCTATGAGGGCATGGATGAGCTCAAAGGAGGGGATGAAGATTAACACCATGGGAAATCAGTGTTAATAGTGAAGACAAAAGAAGATTGAAGGTCAAAGGATGAAGAGCATAGACAAGGTCTAAAGATGAGCAACAAGCTCCAAAACCAAAAGGACAAAAAGTGGCAAACCACCGATGCATAAAAGGAAAAGTAAAAAGGGGAAGGTCAAATGTAAAAGGAAAAGGGTGAAGCACCAAAAGATGAAGTCACAAGGTCAAAGGGATGGGGCCCTTGATATGACTATCCCCTGACAGTAGCCACCAAAATGCTCCCTAGTCGAGACTTGGCAACCACAAGTTAATTGCTATGGAGCCTTGTGTTTGTAGACAAGTTAATTGATATGGGGTCTTATTTTTAAATGCGTATCTATGTCATCCCATAGACCCCCACCTCCTATATTAAAGGTATGTTACCTTATATATCCTCATCCTTTGTACACGCATTGATCTCTTTCTCCCTAGTCTCATGCATCACACAATGAGTCCAGATGAGGTCATAGGTCTCATCTTGTAGCTCTCACCCACATTGCAACATATCAAATCTCATTAGTAAGAAAAAAATGTAGGTCATGCCTTACTAATTTCCAATTATCTCTATGATAGATTTTGTTAGAAATTGCTCATTTCTAGCAAAATCTATCACATAGAGATACAAAGTATACACTTGTTGGCTCTTTCCTACTGCTTTCGTAGGTAGAGCTGGGTATTCTATGTTGCAGGGTTCCGAGGCTTTTTGTCACCTACAGATATATTGGGATTGTCGTTGTAGTATATGTGTAGCTTAGGACCTCGAGTCGTGTTCCGGTGAGAGACATAGGCTTAAGTGTGGTAAGCAAACAAAGTGCAAGCATGTGTAAAAGGCATGTAAACCATCGTTGTTGGGGTAATGAAGGCTTTCGCCTTCATTGGGGTTGTAGTATATGTGTAGCTTAGGACCTCGAGTCGTGTTCCGGTGAGAGACGTAGGCTTAAGTGTGGTAAGCAAACAAAGTGCAAGCATGTGTAAAAGGCATGTAAACCATCGTTGTTGGGGTAATGAAGGCTTTCGCCTTCATTGGGGGTTGTAGGGTTTAGGAAGAGTTTAAGGGTTCAGAAGGAGGTTCCAGGGTTTAGAAAGAGTTCCAGGGTTTAGGAAGAGTTTAAGGGTTCAGAAGGAGGTTCCACGGTTCAGAAAGAGTTCCAGGATTCAGAAAGAGTTCCAGGGTTTAGAAGGAGGTTCCAAGGTTTAGAGTAGAGTACATGGTGGAGAACTCGTCTCCCTCGTAGATCATGGAGTTTAAGGGTTTAGGAAAGCATAGGAGTGGGAGAGGAAGAAGGTGTAAGAGCATGGGTGAAGGAAGAGAGAGAGGAGGAAGGAGGAGGAGGGAAGAGGAGGAGGGAGGGGGAGGAGAGAGGAGGAGGAGGAGGAGGGAGGAGGAGGAGGAGGAGGAGAAGGGAGGAGGAGGAGGAGGAGGGAGGAGGAGTAGAAGGGAGGAGGAGGAGAAGGAGGAAGGAGGAGGAGGGAGGAGGAGAGGGAGAGGGTGGGTTGCAGGGTTGGAGGAGAGGGGAGAAGGGTTGCAAGGTTAGGACATGCTTTTGGACGTGCAGTGCAAGGAAGCATGGACACTTGAGACAAATGCTTGGAATACCAATGTAGACTCAACACAATGCCCCAAGAGTGTGGGCTTCATTCCATTATGGGGTATTTATACAAGTTGGAGAGCTTCTCTCTCTGCATGTAACACAAAGTCGTATCACAAAGTTGTAACACAAAGTTGTATCACAAAGTTGTAACACAAAGTTGTGTCACAAAGTCGTAACACATTCTCTCTCTTCATGTAGAAGTTGTAACACAAACTTGTAACACAAAGTTGTTACACAAAGTCGTAACATAAAGTTGTGTCTAGAAGTTGCAACACAAAGTTGTAACACAAAGTTGTATCACAAAGTTGTATCACAAAGTTGTATCACAAAGTTGTAACACCTTCTCTTTCTTCATAAGTTCATGTTGGCACAGAGTCAACATACTCCCGGATCCATTTTATTACCCGTCCTCGGGTTATGGCTTATTTTGATTTCAGAGTTGGGATGCCATGTGCGTAATTCAGTGGCTATTTAGCTTGTGGTATGCGAGTCGTTCCTGCTGTAATGCTTTTGCACCATACAATTTGTAGTCAATAGTCAAGAAACTTATCATCTCTTAAGGAGGGGTAGATGACTATGAATGTCAGAGGGGATCTCGTTGCTGAGGTTGCGGACGCTGCCATCAAATCTTCTTGGGAAGAGGTTTAGCGGGGGTCTTGTTCTGGAGGATTGGTATAAAAGGATGTTGGTCAAGAAGCTTATCTCCTCTTAAGGAGGGGTAGATGACTGTGAATGTCAGAGGGGATCTCGTTGCTGAGGTTGCGGACTCTACCATCGAATCTTCTTGGGAAGAGGTTTAGCGGGGGTCTCGTTGTTGAGGCTGGCATTTCTTGCTATCTTGCATACATGTTGGATGCGATTGCACCCATAGCATTGAGCTTGTAGATAATTAGTATGCAAGTTTGATATTTTTTCATACAGGAGACGGCTGTGATGTTTGGCGGGGGTCTCGTTGCGGAGGCTGTAGACTCTGTTGCCAATTCATCTTGAGTTTTGGCATAGCTTCGTGTACTGCGTGTGAATTCATTGCATGCTTTGAGAGTATGGAATGAAAGTGTGTGATACTATTTTTTATGCAATCTATTATGTGCCTATGCAAAATCATGTGAGTGCATGTGATGTGTCTAACTATATGCTTATTTGTGGGATTTGATAGGGAAACTAAGACTCAAACATCCCTAATGTGCAAAAAACGTGCGTATGCAGTGAGTGTGCGTGTAACAATCTAGTGCAAACTATATGTGCAAAAACGTGCATATGTGAGTGAGTGCTTGTGATACAATCTAATCCTAACTAAGGAAGACTTGGTTTCCCAAATCTTCGTTTTTGTCGGGGATGGCTTGCGTGTTGATGTAGTAGCGCTTCAGTCAGCTCCCGTTTATTGTTGTGTTGAATTGGACTCCATCTAGTGTTTCAAGTAGCACAGCTCCGATGGGATTCATCTTTCGTACTCGGTAGGGTCCTTGACCTAGATACTTCAGTTTTCCCTTGTGTACTTTGGCATTGTATAACAGGACTAAGTCTCCTTCCTTGATGTCTTTAGCTTTCAGATTCCTGTCAAACCATGCCTTTCTTCGACGTTTTTCTGTTGTCATGGCATGATAAGCAACTAGTCTTGTCTCTGTATGCTTTTCCAACTGACAGAGCCTTTCTTTCAAGGACTCATGTTCACCCATGCGTTCCTGTACTACGATGCGTAGACTTGGTATTACAAATTCGAGTGGGACCACGGCTTCAAGGCCGTACACCAATTGAAAAGGTGTGTTCCCTGTACTGACCTTGAATGTGGTTCTGTATGCCCTTAAGGCTGCATTCAGTTTCTCTGCCCAATCAGAACGCTGTGGTTCTACTACCTTGGTGAGGATATTGCATATGATTTTGTTTGTGGATTCTGCTAGTCCATTCCCTTGGGGGTAGTAGGGTGTGCTTTTTCTATGAATGACCATGAAGCCAGACAAGAGTTCTTGGATTACCTCATTGACAAAATGTGTGCCTCTATCCGACACAATTTCAATGGGGCATCCGAATCGGGTGATCACATGTTCGTACAAGAATCTTGCTGTGCTTTTGGCATCTGCCTTTCTGACTGCTTTAGCTTCAGCCCATTTTGTAAAGTAATCAGTGGCCACAATGATGTAGCGTGCCTGTGTTCCTTTTGCTGCTGGATGTATGGGACCTACATAATCAATCCCCCATTTTTCAAATGGCTATTGTGCAACAACTGTTGTTAGGGGATTGAAGTCTTTGTGTTGTGGTTTAATAGTTCGTTGGCATACATCACAGCCTTTTACATATTCATAGGCATCTGCCCACAGTGTTGGCCACCAGTAGCCTGCGAGGAGAACTTTTCTTGCTGTGGCTTCCCCTTGGAAGTGTCCTCCTGCAATGCCTTCATGGACTTCACTCAGGATTGGCAGGATCTCATGAGGCATTACACATCTTCTTAATATCTGGTCCTTGCCCATCTTGTATAGTTGTCCTGCAATGAGTTGATAGGGTGCAACCTTTATCTACTGCTTTCATGTCAGGGGGTGGTCTTCCTGCCATCAAGTACCCAATGATATCTCCACACCATTCTGGAACAGCATCTATTTGAAATAGTGTGGCATCTGGTAAGTCGTCTTCTACTCCAATGGCTTCTTCTCCGGTCTTGACTCGAGACATGTGATCGGCAATGTAGTGTTGGGCACCTTTGCGGACCACGATTTTGAAGTTGAATTCTTGCAGCAAGAGGAGCCATCTAGTTATTCTACCTGTGGTACACAGACGGTTCACAAGATAAAGCAATGCTTGATGGTCGGTGTAGAAGACAAAATCATTTGCGAGTAGATAGTGCCAAAATTTCTTTACACTATACACCATTGCTAGGGCTTCTCTTTCTGTGGTTGTATAGTTGATCTCTGCATCATTGAGTTGTCGACTGGCGAAGTAAACGGGGTAGTCTTTCTTATGTTCACCAGGTTGACAAAGCACACTCCCAATTGCATACTTGGATCCATCAGTATGAACATGAAAATCAATATCCCAATTGGGAGATATAAGGATGGGTGCTGTGATTAGGCTCCACTTTAAAAGCTCAAAGGCTTGGTCGCACTCTTCGGTCCAGAAGAACTCCACTAATAATTTGTAAAGTGGTCTAGCTATCATGGCATATCGCAATATAAATCTTCTATAATAGCCGGCATGTCACATAAAGACCTGTACACCTTTGGAATTTGTAGGAGGAGGCAATTCCATGATGATTTTGATTTTGTCCATGTCAGTTGCAATCCCATGTTGAGAGACGATGTGTCCCAAAACAACTCCGTGGGTGACCATGAACTGGCATTTTGTTGGATTTAGGGAGATGCCATACTCCCTGCATTTGATTAGTACTTCTTCCAGACATTTGAAGTGGTCCTGTTTGGTTGAATATATGCACAAATCATCCAAGAACACCTGTAAAAACTTATTCAAGAATGACTTGAAAGCAGTGAACATGACTCGCTGGAATGTGGCTGGGGCATTACAAAGGCCGAATGGCATGACTCTATATGCAAAAATACCCCATTCTGTAGCAAATGCTATTTTTGATTGGTCTTGAGGAGCAATTTGCACTTGGTTATAGCCACTGAAGCCATCCAAGAAGCTATATATTTCGGATCCTGCCACCTTTTCCAACACTGTTTCTGTTAAGGGTAGGGGGTAGTGATCCCTAATTGTGGCGGCATTCACATTTTTCAAGTTTATGCATATTCTGAGCTTCTTGTTGCGTTTAGGCACAATGACAATGGGTGAAACCCAATCAGTGTGCTCTATCTCGTAGATGAATCCGGCATATAGGAGTTTTTCCAGCTCGTCATAAACCATGGTGCCATATTTAGGATTTGTGCGATAAGGTCCACATACCTTAGGGCGAGCACCTTCCCTTATAGGGATCGTGTGAACTGCCACTTCTGGTGAAATTCCTTTCATCTCTTTGTATGACCATGCTAGGCAGTCACGGTATTCCATTAGGAGGTCTTTGAGTTTGATTTCATCTTCTTGACGGAGCTGTTTCCCAATGAAAACCAATTTTTCTTCCTCCCCTTCAAGGGCGAGGTTTATTGTGCATGTTTTTGCCGGTCCCTCATAGATTGGAGTTTCTCCAATGCTATCGGTTTCTTGAACTTCAGATTCTCTGATTGGTCTTGGCATTGCTATTGGTGCACTGCCACTTGTATAATTCTTAAAGTATTCCGGCACTTCTCGAAGATCGGCCTCTGATGGGGTTGAACTAGCCTGGCAGGTGTCATGTGTACTGGGTGGCATAGTTGCATTTAGTAATTTGTTAGGCTCTTCTTTTCTTTCTTTTTCTGAAGTCTCTTGATCGAGCTTCATCCGCACATGTGGCTTATATTTCCGAAACTTCTTACGTTGGGAACTGTGGGGTAACTTTTCCACTGGTAAGGTGTTTCCAAGTAAGGGTTCATGTGCTGCACATACTCCTTCTAGTCCCTCAGGGGACCATTCAAGAGGTGGTGGTTTTGATTTTGTGGGAACTGCCTTTGCAAGGTACAATTCGACAATCCTTGTTTGGACTCGTTCGAATTCATTGAAGTGCTCGGCCTTGGCTCTTCTGCGATTTCCTCCTGTAGCTTTCTTGCGGGATCTTCTGCTGTTATGCAACTGTGGAGGTTCAACTTTTGGGAGCTCAACTGCCATTAGGGCATGCAGAATGGCTAGGTCATTATCAAAGATTTGATCTTCAATTTCAGCATTCGCAGCCTTTGTTTCAAGGTCCCAAGGAAAATCTGAGTCATCATTGGTATGGGTACCTTCTTCAGGTTCATTATCCCATTCGAGGTCAGCCATAAAGAATGGCATCTCTAGGTCGATTGGTTCTTCATGTGTCGGTGGAGGATCGACCTGTAGTGCATTAACATCTATCTGTGAGAAGATGGGGTCTAATGAATGGCAATTGTCGATGGTTGCCAATGTTTGTATCCAGTTATTGACATTGCTTTGTGAGTCACCTGCTATGGCATGCTGTTGCAAGGGATCTGATTTGCTCGAGATTGTCGTGGAAGATGTGTCATCCAATGCTCTAGGAACAATTGGTTTAATAACTCCTGTCCCCACATTCACCCTGACTGCAGTGTCTCGATTCTGGATTGTCAATCTATCCATTCCCCAATCATGGAGGACTGATGCTTCCCGTAACCAAGGACGTCCCAGTAAGATTTGATAGGATTTTTTGGGGAGATCCAAGATTGTGAATTGAAGGGAAAAGCGGACTCCTGCGATCTTTGTGGACACGCCATTCACTATTCCCAAGGGTTTAGCCCGTGAATCATCGGCAAGGCGTATGTTGAAATTAGCCTTTTGCATTGGTGGGAGACCCCATTCTTCGTAGAGCTCCTTTGATGGGACATTGACACATGCTCCACCATCCACTATGGCTTGGATTTCATTATATGCCTTGTGGATCAAAGGCACAGTGATGTTGCGTATGTCATCTCTCTCACCCATCCGCACAGGGATATCTTCAATGTCGTTCATAGGTGGAGGGGGATTTGTGAGTTCAATCCATCCTTTGAAACTCTCCTAGAGATTGGGACAATTCCGTAAGAGGATTCCGATGGGAATTGACACAGGGCAACTCAAGATGCTAGAGAGTGCAGCTCCTTCAAGTTGACGTGGCGGAACATTCTGTTGTGGAGTCTGTTGTTGGAACAAAGGCTCGAGTACAATATCAATACTTTGTGGGGCCAATTCATGGAGTGGGTCTTGAGCTTGTTTCTGAGCCTCAAATTGAGCTTGTTCATTTTGGACCCATTGCTGAAGTGCCTGAAAACGAGCCTTCTCCACCTCTGCATTCGGGAATGGAGCTTCTTTTATTCGAGGCTCGGGAGTTGATGTGGATGAACTCGGCTGCTCATTGCTTGGCGGAGGTGGAGGCACTTGTGCTTTCTTTCTCAGAAGTCGCTTCGGTTGGATTGGAATGATAGGGTCCTTCGTGGCCGCTTTCTGTTGGCGTGTAATTACATTGATAGGTTGTGACCTTAGACTTGCCGGACCCAGACTTTGATGGTCCACCCCAATGATGCCGATGGGGATGTCAGGCTTAACCTCTGTTTGTTCTGGGACCGTATTTTTCATGGGACAATCCATACAGGCATGTCCTATGCCACAATCTCTGCAGAGCGGTTGGAAAGTGGCTGGGCTACCACGATGAGGGCACTCTGCGATCCTATGATTTTCTCCACAACCATAACACTTGATTGGTGCTCGAAATGTGTTGGGTCGTACTTGATTTGCATAGACTGGTATTAGACCCTCTGCACCTTCTACATAGTACACCGGGTACTCTGCTTCATACTCAAATAGTGAGTCTACTTCTTCGGCTTGTAATTGATGTATGGGAACTGCCTGAGGAGCTGGATTTGGTGCTCTTGGATACGGTCGTGGATTCGGATTCCTGAGTAGTTGTGGGACTTGTGTCCGAACGGGAACAGGATTTAGTCTCGGAGCTGGGGGCGCTTGTGCAAGTGCCGGTTGCCTGTATACTGGCATGGGTGCCGCTTGGTATTGTGGTGGTCGAGGCGGATTGTTGCGCATGTTGAAGATGCAACTGGTCTCATCATGGCCGCCGACGACACAGATATGGCACCACAACCGTGGCGGTGGATTTGCTTGTGCAGTGATCCTTGCTCTTAGGACTGGGCATTCATTTGCTGTATGATTTGCCAAGCAGTGTGGGCACTAGACATTTTCTCGCCGTGGATATGTTTGAGTTGGCGGCTGAGACAAGTGAAGTTTTTGATCCATGGCCTGCATCATATCTTCTTTCAGCTTCAAGGTCATGGCCTCGAGGCGATCTTCATTGGATGTTTTGGTAGTGTCCTTTGATTTACCTTTTTTCGAGCGCTTATCTCGTGTATTTGATCTGGCATCATCACTGCTAGTGTCTGAATCTGTCATGCCATCTTCGATGTCAATGGCTGCCGCATGAGCGGCAATGAATGTTTCATAGCTACTTATCTTTTTCATATCCTTGTGGATTTTCTTTCGTAGACCTGCTATGAACCATGCCGTGAGGTACTTTGCATCTGGGCGTGGGTCACATTTGGCGATCAATCTCTTCATCTTTCCCAGGTATGTGCGTACCTTGATGCAAATATACCTTGATGCAGCTGCGCTTGGAGACTAAGAGAAGGAACGATCAAGCAGTCTTGAATATCCCAGTCCTAGAACGAGAAACCTTGATGTAGCTGCGCTTGGAGGCTAAGAGAAGGAACGATCAAGCAGTCTTGAATATCCCAACCCTAGAATGAGAAGGAACGATAAAGCAGTTCCAGCACTGAAACGAGAAGGAATGATAAAGCAGTCTTCAATATTTTAGGCGCTAGAACTCAACAACCACCATGTAAAAAGTAAACCATACTTTTAGGATCATGCAAAAAGTAAACCATACTTCTAGCATCACGACTTGAATTAGGTTACCATGTGGCTCAACCAAGTCTTAGAATTAGATTGCTACGTGGCTTGGCTTTTGAATTGATCCAGCCTTGAATTAGATTGCCACGTGGCTCAACCACGGCTTGGCTTTTGAATTGATCCCGCTATGCTGCATGCCTAACAAGAGAGACCTTTCTTAGCACATCCCGAAGAGAAACCTCGAGCCTTTACATCATGGAGTATTCACCTACTTCTCCTTTGTGGGAATTTCTTGCTTGTTGGAGATGGCCATCCCATATAAGCTCTGCACTCATCTTTCCTGCGTTGCTCCTCACCTTGGCTTGCAGCTTCTACCTCCATTTTGCATTCCTTTGTCCTCGTCGCCTTCCCCCTAGCCCCCCTGCCTTCCCCGTTGGGCCAGAGCACAGTAACCCCTTGCCAAGCATAATTTGTAAGATGCATGTGAACATCCTATGCCACATCATCAAAGGCCACCTCTTCTTCACAAAAACTTTAACAAGCCGTAACTTCCAATCCAAGAAGAATTTGCATACACTCTAGAAAGGAAAAGTGTCAAGTCAAAATCATTGTTAGCAATTAGACACTGCCATTGAAGCAAAACAAAGATCATGATAAGACCTTTGCAACAAATGCTAAAGCAACGCATGAACGCAAAAATCATGCTGAAAGCACATCTACATGAGAGCACAGAACATGGAATCCACACATAAAGCATTAAGACACATGGAAGAACAAAGCATCATGCATCAAGCTAAAACATTGACAACATGTATTGTGAAGCAAAAAATTTGCCACCTTTAGCTATATTCTTATAAATCAAGCCTGACCACCTACAAGTAGCCATATAGGCACCTACAAGTAGCCATATAGGCACTCAGGGGAGGCGGCCATCTCCACCTCCTCCTCAATTGCATCCCCCATCACGCTTTCTTTAAGCTCTCGGAACTCTATGGTCCCATCGTCTTCCTCAGACTCGGTAGCGTACCCGCCGTCGTAGTCTCTTCTCCTGCCCTCGCAAAACACGTCCTCCATCACCATGACAACGACTTCGCAGACCGGCCTCCCTTGGAAGTCGCTCAACGTATGTTGTACAACAATAGTTCTTCTGTTTTAATGGACGCTAACGCGCGTTGGCGTAACATTCGCAAGCTCTACACACAAGGTATCCTCTCTGCGAGAAGCGTTCAGCTGTATAAGCACATTAGAGACGAAGAGATCGCGTTTCTCCTTCAGGATACCCAAGAACAGGGGGGCTCTGCTGTGCGCATCCGAGAAAGGACGTTTTTCCTGTCCGTAAACATGTTATCGCAACTTTTGTTTAGTCGGAGGGCAGACGGACGCTTCTCGATTATTGCTGACTTGGTCAGAGAGTCGTCCAATATACTTGCGTTACCGATTATGGGCGATGTGTTTCCTTACCTGAAATGGTTCGATCCCGCTGGCTATCGGAAAATAATGGATGCCGGGTTCAAGAAATGGGACGAACTTCTGGATGGAATCGTTAGGGAACGCATGCAGCAGATGGAGGATGAAGTGCCAAAAGACATGCTCGCAACGCTCTTGGAATTCAACAGAGAGATCGACGCCTCTGAGACTACTGTCGTTAAGGCTATGCTTCTCGTAAGTAATCCTGCGCTGTCGCCTTTATAACAATAACACTGTTCCTAGTATTTAATCACAGATTCCGTAATATATGACATGGTCTCCTAGCACAACTATGACAGACGATAGGACGAATTTGCTGGCGAGACGTTGCTAGTCTGAAACAACCCTTCGATTGCGCAGGAACTATTGGGAGCAGGCACAGAGACTTCTTCCAGTACCATAGAATGGGCAATGGCAGAGCTATTGCGCAACCCAGCAACGATGCAGAAGCTCCAGGAAGAGTCGATGGATCGTGTGATTGGGAACGATCAAAGTTGGATTTCAAAGAGCTACCATATCTAGAAAAGGAGACAAGGAGACTACATCCACCTCTACCAATGTTGTTACCCCATTATGCAAAGCCAGCCACACAGATAGGAGACTGAGAACACTCGGATGATGGTTAACGTATGGGCCATAGGGAGGGATGGGAGCTTGTGGGAGAAACTTGATGAGTTCCGTCGTGAGAGATTCATGGAAGATGGCGAGGGTGAGGGCAAGGGCAAGGGCATATGCGTGGGTGGTCGTGACTTTGAATTGCTGGTCGCAGAGGGTGCCTTCGGATCCACCTAGGGACCGCTGTCGCATTCCTCAGTGTTGCCAACCTCGTACACAACTTCACCTGCAGTCGCCGACCTCCATCTCCATGGAAGAGGCCTTCGGCTCCACTTCTTCCCTCCTCTACCCAATACACTTCTTCCCTCCTCTACCCAATACTGCCCATCCCCACATTACGATGCCCTCTCCCCCCACACTCTCACATCATGCCCCGTCCTCATCCTCTAAGCACAAAAAGCATGTTATCCCAAGTGAGGAGAAAATGCTCTCATAAAATAGCAAGATGTAGGAATACTTATCCCATAGAACAACAATGCCGAGATAGGTATCACAATATAAAGAAAATCGCAAATCCTTAATTAGTGTTTGTTGAGACATATTATCATAATATAGAAAATGACATTTAATAGTAATGAAAAGGAGCAGAATGCTTAAGATGGAGAGTCTTTAAAAAGTATACTTCTAAAGAAAGTTTTATATGCAACAATTCTCACAACTCAAGAATGTGACAGAGCACTTGTAAGCTCCTTCCTCTATGAGATTCCTAAGAGGAATTTTATGTGTAAATCTTTGTGTGTGTGGAACTATGTGCTTCGCTTCCCCTTCTTTCATTGATGTACAACTCATCCAAAATATAAAAGGCCATGATTTGAACATAAGGATGCAAGGAAATGCACCGTCAACAATGCAGTTCCATAGATTTAGGCTACAGTTGACGCACTCACCTCCAACAACTATGGCATGAAGCGCTTTCTCTTGCCAAGAATAGCTTCAATAACAAACTCACATCCATGGAGAAGACTAGGTCCAACTTCAATTAGGTGTGAATGAGGGGAAGCAACGATAGCTGCTCCTAGAATCCTAGAGGCATCACTATCATTAACACTATTGCAGATTGTTTGGGTAATTGCAAACCTTTCTCCTTCAAGATTCCTTCAAAAATGCCAAAAAATTGGGGTTTTTTTTATAAATTGTTAAAAATAAATCTTCTCATTATTGAGAAGGCCTTATTCTAGATACGTTACAATTTTCTAAAAATAAGAGTACTTATTTTGTTTTAGAAACCCCAAAAACTTCTAGTAAAATATCCCATTCTTTTGTGTAAGAAAGTCATAGTAAAAAGTAGCCATTTGAAAAGGTGCCAGCAAGTAAGAGTGTTTGCAATAAAAATACACTTTGAAAAATCAACTTATTCTTAAATGAAGCTACTCCACATACTTCTGATAAACATGATAAAATACCAATGATTGGTATATCACCATGATTCATTATAAAAGTACTTGAAGGCTTGAACTAGTAGCATTTTCAAAGGAGATGTCTACAATTAAGCGTAGCAAATCCTTAGACGTTTGCTTAATTCCTTGATTGCAATCTATCTGCATGAGGAGAAATAGTGTGTTGAGGTGCCTAGCTATATCCACATGGCTTTCCATGTAAGTTATTTGTCCTAGGTGTGCAAGTAAAATTTTGGGCTAGGGACTAGAAAGGCACAAGGAGCTCAAGGATTTGAAGAACACCTAGTGAGCAAATAGAAAGAGAATCTATAGTCACGAACATTCAATGGAGAACTTAATGAAGCAATAAAGATTGAGGCCAAAGCGCTTGCTGAGCCACATGCAAGGACAAGTGCTTGTTGAGATTGAAGCATAAAGAGTGGGGCCAAGTGCTTGCTAAGAGACATGCAAGGACAAGAACACTTGTCCATTGCGGTAGGGCCTGTGGGGTAGGGCCTGAGGGGCAATCTCTTTGCACTTGGGTTTGAGCCTCCACTCGTACATCGGATTTTTTTTTCCTATTGCTACTTTGTTCTGTTCATGTAGACCAGGGTAGCGCAACCTTTGACAACCGTTAGAACAACACCACCATCGTGTAATAGTGCACTTCCTCCTTGTGTTATGCCGAAGGCCTCAACTCGTGGTGGTTGCTAAATTTGATGCCTTGCTAGTGTCTTTGGTTGCAACCTCAACTATCATTGGATTGGAGATCCATAGCTATTTTCATTGGCTATGATCTCCATTATCCACCAATTTTGATTTGTTGCTGTTGTGATTGTTGAACTGTTTTCTGCATTTTTTTTTTGTACTCTCTCATTCTTGAGTGTTGTTTTTGTTTTATCTTGCTATTCGATCATCAACCTTCCCATCTTGGCCCTACCAATTGATGTATCTCACACCCAAGGCCCATTCTCTTCCAACCTCACCTTCTTCTCCTCACATGTGTATCTCCTCCTCCTTCCCTTTCTCTTTATTTCTAGGCATTGCCTATGTGCAATGCTTGGTGATAATTTCTTTAGTCCTTTTCTCGCTTGCATTTTACTTCTCTAACTATTGTTGCCTTTGTTTTTTGTGTTTTACATTTTCAACAATAAGAACGACGATGCCACAGACTTTGAAATTGAGGAGACCGATCAGTCACCTATGGGAGATCAGCCACCAATAGCTTACAAATTGAGGCCCCCTCTGGGTTGGTGCAAATTCTCATCAAGATGATCCTCGTTTGCAAAGTATAGCCTGATGGAGGGCCTAATCAAAAGTCTCTTGTTTGAGCAACCTGAAGCCTTACAACCAAGCATACCATGTCCCCTGCATTGACAATTAACTCGAGTCACAATCAGCTTGTCCTTGTGTCAAAGTAAGATAAATGTTCTTGCAATGAGACTCATCCGGCAGTTTCTCAAGAGTCAAGCATCATCGATGATGGATGCCGCTCACAACGGATTAACACTTTAATTTTGTGGGATTTAACCAAGATGAACCATGCCTAGGTTCTTTGATTTCTGTGACTGTAGGTAAGTGAGCAACCATACCTTGCTTCTGTATCTCCTTCAACATTGCAAATTCAATGTGGCCGAATCTTTCGTGCCAAATGCTGCTTGTGCCCACTCTAGCAGTGGCTGTAAGAGCACTTAGCTCATACAAGTTGTTCCTCCTTACTCCTGTGCCAACAGGCTTGCCTGCACTATCCAAAATTTTTGCTCCTGTCTTGTTGAACCTCACCTCATGGTCAAGGTCAGTTATGGAAGCAACTGATAGCAAATTTCTCTTGATTTGTGGAACATACAGCACATTAGATAGTTTCTTAACATCTCCATCTATAGAAACAAATGAAATCGTACCTGTACCCTCAACAGGGTTTTTTGCGTTATTTCCAACCATCACAGTGATGGGTTCCTGTAGAGGCTGCATGGAATAATATAGACCCTTCTTGCAGGTCATGTGACGAGAGGCACCACTATCCAACATCCATGAATCAGTGATTGATGCTTCTTGAACTGAGGAACACTCTTCCTCAATGGCCAAAAATAGATCCAACTCTGCTTCTACTATGTTAGTAGCTATCTCTTTCCCCTTATCTGTCTTCTTCAGGGTACCATTCTTTTCATCTGCTTTTTTGACCCGACAATCTGCAATCACATGGCCCTTCTTCTTGCAGTAGAAGCATTCTTCCTGAAACTTCTTCTTGCCGCCCTTCTTCTTTTTGTCACCACTAATAGAGGGCTCACCTTTGGTGGAGGAACCAACTTTGCCTTTCACAGTGGTAGAGAATGCAGCATCCCCATTGCCGCCTCCATCTCGAGCTTTAAGCCTCAATTCTTCCTCCATAAGTAAAGCACAGAACTCCTCAAATGACAATGGTTGGGGTCTCACCTGAGTGTTAAGCGTTGTTACCAGACCATCAAACCTTGGTGGACATATCCGAAGACACCGCCGAGCTAGCTCTTCACTAGTCTTTTGTATCCCAGTACCAGCCATCTGGTGATGCAGATTTTTGATTCGGGTTATGAATGCCTCCGCTCTCTCTCCTTCATTAAACTTCTCACCTGCGAGCTGATTCTCTAGATTCTGGATCCTTGTTTGATTCCACATCTCATACTGACTCTTCAATATGTTCCAAGCCACAGTTGCCTTATATGTATGCTGAATCAAGGTCAAAACACTATCAGTAGTACCTGTAACCACGGCACACAGAGCATCTGTGTTCCTAAGTTTCCAAGCTCGTAGAAGTTAGACATTAGAAGGTATCGTACTCCCCGGATTTGCTGGGTCGGGGGTTCCTTGTGGTTCTGGGTCAGTCCCCAATACTGTCTCCAGAAGGTCATATGAATCTAGAATAGCAGTACTTTTAAACTTCCATAGAGTGTAGTTTATACCATCTAGCTTGCCTTCAGTGAAGGCTGGTGGGCGAATCCTCAACGCCTGGATTGTTGGTGCAGCTAGTGAAGCTGCATGCTGAACTTGAGCCGCTTCTTGTTGCCATCACTCCGTATGATGTTGAAGTCCTCGCCTCTCTTCTACTCTTCGATCCTTAGAGCCGCCTGGGCTCTAGTACCATGTTAAATTACACGGCACAACAGAACAGAAACTGAACAAAGAATAGAGAGTACACAGCAAACTGAAGATGAACAAAATTTTCCTTCAATATTGATGTAGTATAGATGATGGCTCCATCCACCCATGCGCTTCCACAGTGGAGCTTAGATGGCGATCTAGACAGATACTAGGTGAAGAGCTACTAGCTGGAAGATCTTTGTTGGAAGATCTGATTTGGTGCATTGGACTAGGGAGGTCACCTCTTTATAGCTATGAGGGTGGTAGTCAGATCAAAGTCGTCGGTGGACCGACTAGTCAACCTAGTTGGTGAAGTCGACCAGTCAACCTAGTTGGTGGAACCGACCAGTCGTCCATGGAATATTCAGGGAATATTTCCTATACCGTCGCCTCGGGGGCTCTCGCCCCTGAACCCCCACTAGAGGGGTTGCTGGCCCCCCTGGGACCCCCCAGCTGGGGGCCAGCTGGCCCCTAGGCCCTAGCAAGAATAAGGGGCTCCCACACTATCACTTTTCTACCATCAACGGTCTCATTGATAGACCGCATTTGACATGCAAGTCAGGATCCATCCAGTGTCCCGGTCTCACACATGGCTTCTCCTCATATGGGGGCCTTACAACTTGAGCACCTTGGACCACTGGTGGTTACCAAGAGGGTGGGGCATTGAGCATATCTAATAGAAGAATCATCTTCTGATGCACTATTAACAATAACATTTTCTTCTTCTAAATAAGGACCATGACTCTCCTCTTTATGCAACATCAATTTTTAATTAAGATAGTTTTAGTACAAATTGCGAAACCCTAAAAGTAAAACCTTAACATGATTATTATTTTTGGAAGAACAAGGCTATATGTTTTAGAGAAGACTCATTTGTAGGCTCATTTGCTCAAGGAGAAGCGTGGAGAGATTTATTTGCATGATTGCCCAGTAAGGACACTCTTACCGTATTCAAACATGGCGAGGTACTCGAGAGCTTTATTTGCATGATTGCCTAGTAAGGACACTCTTACCGTATTCAAACATGGCGAGGTACTCATTTCCTCATTGCTTAAAAGGATTCCCAAAAGATTCCATTTTTTATTGTTTTATAAATTTCCATGGTAATAAGAAGCTGTTTGAACAATGTTTAGTGTTAAATTATCATTTGCATAATAGTGTAACATAGTGAAATGGTAGTAAGTTGTTGTTTGAACAATGTTTAGTGCCAAATTATCATTTGCATAATGGTGAAACATTTAGAACTCAGAAGCAAATGCTCCTCTAGAGTTGGTGCATGTTGATTTGTGCGATAAGATGCCTACACAAGTCTTGGGGGGATCTGCCTATTTTTTATTGATTGTCGATGACTATAGTAGGAAGATGTGGGTGTACTTTCTTCGCAAAAAGGCTCAAGCTTTTGGTAAATTGAAAGAATGGCTACAGCTTGTTGAAAATGAAACAGGGAGAAAAGTGAAGAAAATCAGATCGGATGGTGGTGGTAAGTTTGTTTCTACAGAGTTTGGAGATTTTTGAAGAGCAAAGGGATCAAGCGACAAATGACGACAGCACATACGCCTCAGCAAAATTCGGTTGTTGAACGCCAAATGCGGACCATTGTGGAGATGGGGAGGTGTATGTTGAAAGGTGTTGGATTGCCTAACCACTTTTAGGCTGAGGTTGTCAATACTACACTTTACATCCTTAATCGTAGAGTTATACAAAGGCACTCAAAGGCAAAACACCACATGAGGCTTACAGCGCGGTAAGAAGCCATCTGTCCAAATGTATCTTCTTAGGCTATTGTGATGAGAAGAAAGCCTATAAGTTGTATGACCGAGAGGCAAAGAAGATCATAGCGAGTCTCGTGATGTGGTGTTCAGGGAGTAGCCACATGCAGTGGAGGCAGAGAAGAGCTCTTCCACTTTATCATCAAGCGAAGAGGTAATTCACTATGGACCTATCCTAGGAGTTGTAAAGGAGGAGGAAATATCAGATGATGAAGGTATAAGTCACCAACCTGTTGTTACACCACCGGAAAAGCCATTGCCACAATGGGAAGGCAACTCTACGACCATGATAACCAAATGCCTATGTCTATTGAGCAGCATGCAGATGGACCAAGGCAGTCTCAGAGAATCGAGGAGCAAAGAAGGGCTTCTACTCACATAGTCAATATGGCCTTGATGGCTGAGATTATTGCAGAAGTAAAGGAGACTTCGAGTTTGGAGGAAGCACTTGCAGGCCGAGATTGGAAAAATGCTATGCAAGTAGAATATGACAGCATCATGAAGAATGAAACTTGGGAGCTAATAGATCGACCACCTAAGAGAAAGGTCACCAAGTGGGTTTGGAAAGTAAAGTACAAGGCCAATGGGACTTTGGAAAAGTACAATGCCAGATTAGTTGCACAAGGATTTTCGCAGGTTGAAGGGTTTGATTTTTAGGAATCTTTTGCTCCGACTGCCAGAATGACCACTATTCACACAGTACTATCAGTGGCTGCTCATAAAAAGTGGCCAGTTTATCAAATGGATGTTAAATTAGCATTCTTGAATGGTGACCTCAAGGAGGAGGTGTACATGGCTCAGTAACCTGAGAACAAGGAAAGGTGGAAAATCTGCTATTATTGTTCTATATGTGGACGATCTCCTTATTACAGGTGACTATAAAGACATGATCTAGCAGACTAGAAAGGCGTTGAGCACAGAGTTTGAGATGACAGTAGACTTAGGCTTGATGCACTACTGTTTGGGGATTGAAGTCTGGCAAGAGTAGGCAAGATCTTCATCTCTCAGCAGAAATATGCAAGGGAGATCTTGAACGCATTTGGTATGTCCGAGTGCAAGGAGATAGCTACATCTATGGAGGTAAATGCGAGGCTGTCTATGGAGGATGCCTCACCACCAGCGGGAGGTACAGGAAGTTGGTTAGTAGTCTCATCTATCTGTGCAACACTAGATCGGACATCACTTTTGCTGTTGGCGTTTTGAGCAGGTTCTCCAATAAGCCCTGGGAGAATCATTGGAATGCAGGGATACGGGTGCTTAGGTATCTGAAGGACACTCTTGATTATGGCATCACTTATGGTACAGGCACTTCCTTGGCTGGTCATTGTGACTCGGATTGGGCTGGAGATGTTGATTCCAGGAAATTAGTTTTTGGATATTGTTTCTCTTTAGGTTCAGGTATCTTCTCTTGGATTAGTAAGAAACAACCAACAATGGCATTATCTTCTACCAAGGCTGAGTACAAGGCAACATGTTTTGCTGCTTGTGAAGCAGTGTGGTTGAGGAGGATCTTATGGCACATGGGAGTGCAAGAGGATGAGGCCATAGAGATTCAGTATCACTATGTGCGTGATTTGATCGAGGACAGGATAGTGGAATTGGTCTACTGTCCAACAAAGCAAAATGGAGCAGATATCTTCACCAAGGCACTTGGGAAGAATCAGCTTCACGGTCATCTTCAGAGATTCGACATTGGGCTGAGAAGGTAGTTCACCTACGGGTGGACATTGAGGGGGGATGTTAGATATGCTCAATGCCCCACCCTCCTGGTAACCACCAGTGGTCCAAGGTGCCCCCATATGAAGAGAAGCCATGTGTGAGCCGGGGACACTGGATGGATCCTGACTTGCATGTCAGATGAGGAGACCGTTGATGGTAGAAAGGTGATTATGTGGGAGCCCCTTATTCTTGCTGGGGCCTAGTGGCCAGCTGGCCCCCAACTGGAGGGTCCCAAGGGGGCCAGCGGCCCCCCTGGTGGGGCTTCGGGGGTGAAAGCCCTCGAGGCAACGGTATAGGGAATATTCCTTGAATATTCCATGGACGACTGGTCGGTTCCACCAACTAGGTTGATTGGTCGACTTCACTGACTAGGTTGACTGGTCGGTTCCACCGACTACGTTGATCCGACTACCACCCTCATAACTATAAAGAGGCGACCTCCCCAGTCCATTGTACGAGATCATATCTTCCAGCTAGTAGCTCTTCACCATATATCTGTCTAGATCGCCATCTAAGCTCCACTGTGGGAGCGCACGGGTGGACGGAGCCATTTTCTGTACTACATCAGTATTGAAGGAAAATTTTGTTCGTCTTCAGTTTGCTATGTACTCTCTATTCTTTGTTTAGTTTCTGTTCCGCTGTACCGTGTAATTTAACATCTTCCAATCTGTGAAACTAATGTAACCAATTGCTCTAGAAACTGATGAAAAGTAGTCAATTTTGAAAATGAACTAAAAGACGTTATGTTGTTACTTATTGATGATCACTTTTTCAATGGTTTGTTTGATTTTAAAAATATAGCGTATGACCTTTACTTCCAATATTAGCACAATTACCTTTCCCCTTGAAATCTAGATTAGGTTGAACATGGTTTTCTCTGAAAATCATGTCATTCTTGGGGCTCTTTTTCATTTTTGTGTTTGGAGAGGTATGGATTTTTTTGTTCTTTTTTAAAAATACTTTACTCGTGAGTAGAGCACTTCTCTATTTTATTTAAAAAATGGCCCCTTTTTGTGTGGAATCTTTTAAAGATTCCAAAAGTTTCTCCTAAGGTGGAAATATTACCCAAGCAATTCGCATTCGTGGTCATTGCATTGATCATCGAGCTTGGATTGCTTGCCATGTGATTCTAGGGTCCCTTGTGGGATTCGTAGCATGCAAGTAGATGAGCTTGAGTGTCTCCTTGCCCATGGAGGCTTGCTTTGTTTTGAAAGTCTCACCTTGCAATTGCTAGATTTGGTCTCCTATAGCTTCATCGAGATCCTAGAGTATGACTACATGACCAACGACATGCTCTATAGTGCCATGAAGCTCCATTTGAGTAGCTTGACTCTTCTACTAGCTAGATGATTGAATCTATGTTATCCCATGAGCTCAAGCAGTCTCATCTTGAATATATTATGGAGTACACCAAGGAAATCCAATGCCTCAACCGTAACAAACTTATGTACACCAAGAGCAAAGGGATCACTTCGAAATCTCATTTGCCATGTCTTGTTAATGCAAGAGCTCTATCAAGTAGTCTTCATGCTTCCACTAGTAGCACCCTTACATGACAATGCACAATGCACGTTGCGATAGTTTTTCCATGACAGAAGCTACTTCTCTTCCCAGGGCTATACAATCAATAAAACTATTGATCCCCAGGACCATCCATTTTTTTTGTCTCTTGTCGAAGTTCATTGGCAAGAAGAGCGCAGGCAACAACCTCTACAGTTACGTCAGTAAGCACTTACCGGATTCTCAACTAGCCCAGTAGTAGATTGGCTCTCGGTCTTCACCAAGGCATTCAATCATCAACTCTATCAAGTGTTCAAAGCACAGGCAAAATGAAAAAAAAAATCCCTTATCTATGCATGATCATGTACCGGTTGTCTTTAGGCCAAGTTCCTTGGCTCATGCCCATGGATCAATGGATTTTTTAAATCCCCATCTTGACAGCCTTGCCTCTTGCCTTTGTTCTTACTAGTGCTCGGCCCCAATAGTTACCTCTTCTTCCATCTCCATTGCTGCCACATCAACTGTACCTATTCTTTTTGCATGTGGCTTTTCTACACAACATCTTTCCAAGTGTCTACCACTTTGGTTGCCACTACTACTGTTACTTCCACTATTGATTTTACTATCATGAGAAATCCTCTTCCACCTTTGCCAATTACGCGCATGCTGCTTCAACCTCATTCTATCAGGCCATTCCCCGTCTTCAACATTGAGACAATGATTTACTAGGAGCAATAGGTGCATGGTCTAGCACCTAACAGGACAGCCATGACTACCAGTTTTACAAAGCCCATTACCCCTGTGATAGTTTCCTTCGCTATTCTCTTGGACCCTGTGGGCCAAGCTACTACTCCCCTCCAACCACCAGTGTCATGCCTCTACTCTCACCCCCAGTCACCTCTACCATCCCATTAGCTCATCTATTGTTGGCCCCATTGTAACCATTCCATCTCTCCCAAGAGGACCCTAGCATTCACCTTTGCCAAGGGGAGACCCATCCAAATGTACGGTCAAATGTTGCCCAATCCTATAGGAACGATCCTTGTTTTCACCCCCAAGTGCTCCAAAATGAGAAGGCGTAAACAAAAATTTGCTTTTTAATGAATCTAGTGTCACCGCAAACTAGTATTCGAAAATTCAACGACAGCTAGTGTAGAGGGGAACAATGCAATAATGACCCTTTACCAAATGGTTATATTTTGAGTGCCCATTTGGTTTTTCTTGGGTCACGAGAGCTTATTGCCTGAGACTAAGCATGCACGACATGCAGGCACTATTAATGGGAGGTTGGAGGGTAGAGTATGATTTTATGTTGGATACCTTTACTTGATTGACATCACACAGAGAATCATGAGAAGCTGCAGGTAGAGCACACCGCATTGGGCTTCCAGTTGCAAGAACACAAAGGTGTCCTTAGTGAGGCTTAGCAAATAATTTTGCATCTGAGGTAGAGAAAGAAGGAGTGCCAGGACAACAGATCACCGAGTTGAAAGCTGCATGGCTTAACCATGAAAGCACTACAAAGACTATCCAGTTATGATGGGAGATCGACTGATTGCAAGCCAAATTTGCTAGACGTCAGCAACAGAACAATGACTACAAGGACCAACTCCATACTCTGAGGACGATTAAGAAGATGTTGCAACCTCTCATGGACAAGCACCCTGGTAAGTGCCCAAGAAGGAGACGAGACTCAGACGACAAGGATGACCCAACTAATAAAGGAGGCTTTGCCTCTGGAACTCCCTCTACAACCTGCCCTCCAACATAAATTGCCATTTCAACTGGCTCAAAGACTGTGGCACTTCAAGGGACTCTAGTAATAGGTGCAACCCATGCATGCACTCAACAAGTAGGACACACGTCCAACATATTAACAACTCGTGTCCTATTGCTACTAGATGAACCCAATCCATCGGCCAAGCAAGGTTTCCATCCTGGAACACTCAGAGTCTACCACAGGATCCTCATCTCAGTAGAGGTATAGCTGACCCTCCTCTTCCTATCGCTCTACCAAGGGATGTTTTGCCAATGGTCCTATGTACACCTATAAGCATTTTGCGACTATCTCTGGTTGAGAGGACTCTCAAGATAGATATCAAACCCTGGATGTGGCCTTCTCAAAAAATACAAGTGGTGCCCACCCCCTACCCACCCTGGTCTAGTTTTGAACTAGCCGCCAACCTATGTGATTCCCTTGGAAAATCTATCCACTAAAGTTTCTCTCTATGATTGGGTTGCACATGAATTTGATCTGTAGGTAAAGACCAAGGTGCATAACCAACAAACAACCTATAAGTTTGAGCGACAATTGTCTTGAATAGCATCCAGGATTTCCCTTGCTCGATTGCAACAAGCTTGCCAGAAAATTTTGGTTCACTATTCCTGCTCGTAGAGAAGTTGCTCGAGGTTGTTGTGACCAAGAACAGTTGTCTATGGCAACATTTCTTATAGGTGTGCCAATTGCCGAGATCACCAAGTGGTCCAAGTCAAAAGTGCAGTAGAGATGCTACAAATATAAGTTCGCGCACTTGGGACTCACAAACTCAAAAGTAGTCTAGTTGATTGAGTCATGGAAAAGGGAATGGCATCTTCATCTTGACAAGATGCCCATCAATATTAATGTGTTGGGGTCAATGCATGATCGAGTGTAGCCAATCACGAAACTATTTTAGGGGTAGTTTTGTGGCTGCGATGCGACACACTAGTGGGCGATATTTTGATTGCCTTACTAGGGTAATAATGAGATGCAATCTGTCAAAACTTGTTGTTCTGAAGACCGCAAGGCTCGACACATGTCATTACACGAGCAATTCTTCCCTCCTTTGTGTAGTTTCTGTGCTGCATCTTTGTGCATTAAACCGTAGTCTATCCTATCATCTACCCATAGCTCACCACCTAGTGCTCATCTTCTCGTAGCTCACCACCTGTTATCTATGCGTAGCTTTTCTGTGCAGATCTAGAGTCACAACCACCGCACCAGTTCTTGGAGTTATTTTAATGGTGGTTGTAGTTATCCTAATTAAACAAAAAAAGATGTATTTACCTTAATTGGATGGATCACGTGAGACCTGCATTGGATACCCACAATTATTTATATATTTTGCATCCAAGGGCCCCCTTTCTTAATTCATGTTTTTAGTGTGTCATTGGGCAGATTTAAAACCAACCTGATGATTGGAATAACATGTTGTTATAGTGTAATGAGAGTGCAATTAATAGTTTATAACAAGTGATTAAAAGATAATCCTAATGAAGGAAAATGTATTTTCTTATGCAATCACAGTGCTGGTTCTATTTTAGTATGTGTTGTAGTTAATCTTAAACCAATGAAAATGTATTTCCTTGCAACCACCGTGCTGGTTCTATTTTAATGCGGTGGTTGCACAAAGTTAAACATTTTCCTTAGTTTAAAAGTTAATCCTAAACGAAGGAAATACAATTTTATTCGTTTAAAAGTTTATCCTAAACGAAGGAAAATATATTTCCATGTGCAACCATCACCCTAGTTCTATTTTAGTGCAGGTTATGGCTAATTCGATATCAAGGAAATGCATTTCCTTGCAACCATCGCGCTCATTCTTGGAATTATTTCGTTGTTGCTTGGAGTTAATCCTAAACCCAAGGAAAATGTATTTCCTTGTGCAACCACCATGCTGTTTCTATTTTAGTATGGGTTGCAGTTAATCCTAAACCAAGGAAAATATATTTCCTTGCAAACACCACGTTTGTTCTTGGAACTATTTTAGTGCTACTTGCAGTTAATCCTAAAATCAAAGAAAACGTATTTCCTTGTGCACCAATTGCTTGTGCAATGACTGTAACTAGCGAGACGACCGCTACTAACATCGACCGTGATAATAGTATTATTTCTATTAAAGCTGAAACTTAAAAGACATTACACTCGGCACGAGTATAATAACTCAACCATTGCTAAGAGTATAGATGAACAAAGAGATTACATCCAAAGACAATTTATAACAACTCAACAATTGTTGAGAACCTCATCGAACAAAAGAGGTTACATCTACATCCAAAGATAGTATATAAAAACAACTCAGCAATTGCTGAGAGCCTCATGGAGCAAACATTAAACAAAAGAGATTACATTTATACTCAAAAATTGATGAGAGCCTTAGAGCCCAAAAGATTACATCTTGCAAGTATAACTACTCAGCCATTGTTGAGTGGTTATGAGCCTCATTGAGAGAAAGTTGCATAGAGGATATTTGTATAACTCAGTATTGCCGAGAGCCTCATTGAGGCTTGCTGACAGACTAGGAGAGGAGAAGAAGAAGAAGAAGGGAAGAGGAGAAGAGAAATGGCCTTCACGAAAGGCACTATGATAAGAGACAACTTCAAAGAGGAGGAGGAGAGCTTGTATTCCAATGTGTACAACCAACAAGGGAAGACCAAAGTCAACCATTTGGTCTTTTATACATGCCATCTTTTGAAGGGAGGGACAACGCTATTCTCTTTATACCACTCTCTTTCCTCATTCTTTTACAATCATATTGAGGCCCATTTAGCTCCAAGGCACAATCCTAGCTCCATGGACTGTCCACCACTATCCAACATCAAATGACATTGCCACTAATGTAGTTAACATGTCCCCCTTCATGTTCTCGATCCAGTCCCTTGGATCATGCAAAAGTCATGGTTGTTGGACGGTTGTCATTGAAATCATTCCTTGTGTGCGCTATGTGAACCTTCCCTAGCTGCATTGCTTCATAAGACTTTAGTGGATTGTTGGTTGTGGGTTTTTTGCTAGGAGGATGGATATTTCGTCTAGTAATACCAAATTCTGATGTAATTGGCATGGCATGAGTGACTGCAATGGCTAGACGTTGGATGGATGGATTGGAGTTGAGTACTCGTGACCTTTCAAAGAAAGAGGAAGAAAGAGAAAGAAAGAGAAAGAGGTGACTCGTTGTTTGAGCAACTATCTGTTCATTAGGGTTGAAATTGAGCTTGGGTAAATGGTCATAAATGGTGAGGGACACCTCCAAGATTCTTGCTAAAGCTTCACTGTAACTGGTGCTTTCTTTGAGTGTTTTGTTGTAACTACCTTGCTTATGTATTGCGGATTGCACAAAATGTTCCATAAAATGACATTATTGGGATAGTGAGGTACATGCACAATGACAAGTATTCTAGTAAGTAAGCTCTAGTGGGCAATTAATCCTTCTGGCTTTACACATGCATGGCCGATCTACCTGTTCATATAGCACATTCTCATGAATTTCTCACAAATACCAAATTGCATCAATTTCCTTGTAAGACCACATGCATTGGCCACACTACCCATATAATTTTGAAGTTCAAAAATATTTCAAGCAATAAAAAAAAAGACAGAGAATTTTGTGAGTAGAGTAGAGGGTGTAGAGTGCTACCCACACGATGGATCCTTGTAGTTTTGAGCCATTTGGGTAGCCCTCTTATATGCCTAAATGTGCCATTTCGCTCTAGTGGAGGGTTGACCCTTCCAGCCTCTTGGGCCACTTAGAGACGTTCTTCTCTGGCCTCTTAGAGCCGATCCCCATGGATCGGTTTTCTCCACTTGTTTGAACATCTCGACGTGAATACGAGTAACCATCCGATGATTTGAGCAACTAGTTGCACAGAATTTGGAGCCTGTAGCTCGGAGATGAGCATTTGTTTTGTTAATTTTTGTTCAACCACGTTAGTTCAGGACAATCACATAACTAGTGTTTGAGATGAACCAGCCACGGTTACATGATGTTCCAACCACCGGGCTGGTTTAGGCCAATCACATTAAGTCCAAGCCTGGTTTAATAAATGAAACAAGTAAACTATCCCAAAGCTCAATCACAAACAACCACCAGACTGGTTTGGGCTCCACACCTTAAATGGTGGCTTTCTATTGGTCCAAACGATCGCCCAACGTTGGGCGCCCTTTGGTGTGTAAAGGGCCTCAGATAGCATTGGCTTATAAGGATGACGCATGACTCAATCTCCCAAAACCACTTCAAGCAGAGCGGGTGAAGATGATCAGGCTACCCATGGGCCCTCGATCTCTGTTTAGTGATGGGCTGTTGCCACCATTTTCGGCACCCAGAAATCTGTAGTGGGAATCCTCGGGCTCTGAGGCAGCTCGGAGCCGTTAAGGTGAAGGGAAAAGGTCGTTTGCCTCCATCAAGCATAGCAGATCTACGTGGTCTTATGGCAATAGTCATTGTGTGGCCAAGCTAAACAATAGAATTTTAAAAGGTGAAGAATAATTTCAAGCATCGAAACGTAGAAATTTGTGAGTAGGCATTGGTGAGGAGAGATTGAGGAGACTGCAGAAATGATGGAGTGTTAGCAACCCACGTGATGGATGCGTGGAGTTTTGAACCAATTGATGGAGTTTTGAACCAATTCGGTAGTTTCTCGCATGCCCAAATGCGCCATTTTGCTCGGACGCAACATTAATCCTGCTACCTTCGCGCATGCATGGCCGATCTGCCTCCACTCCACGACAGCCCCTTACCAATGGCCAAAAGGACGTGGGGATCGGTTGATTATGCTGTTGTCCTTGTAGGATTCATGGCTTTCACTGCTGTTCTCATCATGGGGCTCAACTACGAACGGTTGGAAGGAGTCGTCAATCTGTGGGCTTCCTTAGAGCAGCCAGACTATTTTCGACCGTCTCCGAACGAACCTCTGTTGGTGGAACGTACTTTGGTGGACGGCGCGGTAGAGAAAGGAGCAGGCAAGTCTTGAGATCTTCTTAAGCACTTATCTCAATAGGAGATGTGGTTCTGCCTAATGAGCTGAGCGGATCAAATGGATCGCGCTCCACATGAGTACTAAACTTCAAGTCAGTAGTATGTTTCGTTGCAGTATGGACCTGGCTGTTGTCGCAAAGGGTTAATGTATATCTTGCATCACAGAATAGGATCATTCGGTCTGAAAATCAATGCTCGCTTTGAATATTTTAAAGGTGTTTATGGGATACATTCATTAGGCTACGGTGTGGGGTACAAGCGATATGCGTCTCAAAATCAATGCTCACTTTGAATAAGTTTACGGTGTCGAACCGATGCATTCATTATTACATGATAACAAGATAGAATTTTGTGAGTTATAAGTGGTCAATTAAAACTTGCTCGATCTTAGTGAAAGCGAAACTCTTGAATATTTATAAATCGCCCTGCTGTTGAGGTCTGAGCTTTATCTTGGTTGAGTACCCCTTCTATCGTTGCTGGCATGGAGAAAGAAATGTGGTGTATGTACAAGAGTACACGACTGCAAGCTACAAGCCTGTGGTGATGGCCCAATGGATGGATGCCTAGAACGGGGAGAAGCTCACATAAGGAGTGACCTGTGTGAGGCATGTGCGTGTGAGTGCACAAGTGCTACTTATACTTTCTAGAAGCAAAACTTTGAGTTCCTTGTAGAGAGCTCTAGCGTAGAGGCCAAAATCTGGAAGATGCGTAACATCCATGCAAGCTTCCTTCTATTCTCACACGCATGCACAGGCTGTTGACTGAGTGCAGAAGGGGAATCGCAGAACACTTGTTGATTTGGAAAGTCTACTGCACACGTGAGTGCAGAACACTTTTTGATTCGGATAAGACTACTGTGCATGTGCGCCCCCTCCCGCCCGCTGCCACCCACCACCATTGGAGAGTAAACAACTCAACGCTCAAAAGGCAATTCTTTGATGCATCAAGGAGTGAAATGGGGTTTTTTCTATAAATGGAGTTTGAGAGAGGCAGTTTGCTGCTCCTCTCGTCCTCCCACTGTCATTGGGCTGAGAACTGTGGTTGTGTGGCTGTATTGGTACGTTCTAGTTGGAATGTAGTAGGACCGGATGCATCAGTGATAGAAAGTTCTTAGAGAGACCAATGGGAACGTATATAATAGATAATTGGGTGCTATGTTGTGTTTAAATGGTTTGGTCAAGGATTTCTCTACCAAGGTATTCAATGGCAGGGTACGAGACGACTAGAAGGCTCTAGGAATCTCCTTGCGTGTTAGTGTGGGTTAATTTTTGGTAGCGAATCAGTAGGGGTAAGTGCCTAGGGGTAAGAATGTGGTTAATAAAGTAGTTAAAGGCCCAAAGGGCTAAAATTAATAAGCGAATGGGGGGGAATTGGGACCTAGCAAGCAGCTAGAAATAGAATGGAGCTTCTACAGAACTGGGGTCACCTCGATCCACGCTTCGAAGAAATTGAATGCTGAGTTACAGTTGAGATTTTCGACCTGAGCCGAGTTGGCTGGGTGGAGAGGTGGTCTGTCAAGTTGTAAGGGATTTGAGTGTAACAATTTGGTATCAGAGCACCAGCCTAGTTGATGGGAAGGGTCTTTGTGGGCCGCGGCTAATATTGTGTGGAGCAAATGCATGGAATTGATGCTGACCACATTTTCACATTGAGAGCTGTCATTGAGGAGGCCCGAGCACATAAGCAGAGAGTTTACTGTCGCTTTGTGGATTTCTGCAAAGCTGTTGACACAGACCACGAGCCTGACTATTCAGAATCATGACTACTTTGATCTAAAGCTCTCATAGCCTTGGCAACATTTTTCTAATCAGTAGGGGAGCATATGCCCTTGAGGTAGAGGCGACCGCAATAAAGGAGGTTGCCAAGGGAATGCTTAAAAAAGAACATGAAATTGCAACTACTCTAGTATCCGTGACAATGAGAACAGAATGTGGGTCGAACCAGCGAGACATAGCAAATGGACAGGATTGGAAATTGAAATAATCAAGAGCCATTGCTTTGATGATAGCTGCAATCATTGCTTTGGGCTGGCACAATACACTAGCTTCTATTTTAGTGATTTAAATGGAAAGAAAGAAAGAAAGTTTATGAAAGTCTTCGAAAGACCGATGGGTCTATGAGACTGTGAAAAACGGTACAAATGAGCTGTGGTGGTGGAGCTACTAAATGAGCATCCACACCAATGCAAATGCAAAATATGTAGAATGTTAGTACTAAATCCTAAATGCAACATTGTCATGTTATGTCTGTAGTCGACTATCTCATCATCATCATCATCATTATTATCACCATCAAGACATCAGGGTGGATGTGGCAATGGGGGCATGAAATCGGTGATAGAGTGCTGTCGGCCACTCAAAGGTGCAGCCCTGGCATATCTCTTGGTCATAGCTCTGCATCTAACCAAGGCTACTGTGACCCCCGTTGAGCGAGACCCGACTCTAAACATGGAGGGGATGTCCCCAAGTGTGATATGTGTGTCAACCCTCTGTCTGAGTTGTCAGGTCACAGGTTCCAGGTCACGGTCATGTCGAGGCCTCATCCCGTGGGTGTCCATGTGATTTGGCTGGAAAAACTCCTTGATAGAACTCTGAGAGGGATTAGCCAAGGAAAAAGTCTACTCCTGTCTCCGTGCTCAAAGTATGCTCTCGCGGAGTCTGAGTACCTCATGAACGAAACCTGCCAAACATCGCTGGTCTGGGTAGGAGATGAATCTAGCCAAAAACCCATAGCTGTCCATGAAGAGGCAGTAGAAATGCCTGCGGATCTCATAGTAAACAGGACACCTGAAGATGAAGTGCTCCTCTGTCTCAACCACCTGCATGTCACACAAAGTGCATATGCACCTCTCTCTGGGTAGTCGCTCTGCTCTGCCGCTCTCGATACGAAGTCTATGTGAAGAGACCCGGAACTGCCCAAGAGAGATCCTCAGTGAGTGGGGTAAATAAATTTGAGTGTACCCTGGTGGGTCAATGAAACCCTCTGCTGTGATATGCAAGAAGTGATCTCTGTAGAAGCTCAGCTTCACTGGAAGATCACTAGGGCCCTAGCCAGGTTCGAAATGTGTGTAGCCGTAATAGGTCCTCACGGATAACCTGGTTGACCTCGTGTGATAGGAGGGGAGAAAACGGAGCATCCATGCTGTACTGGAATGGGGGTAGTTTGTCCATGTGGAGCCCCATTCCTCGAACCCTCTCTCTATGCGTGCCTTTGGTCTCCTCCTGCTGCAAGTGCCATAGAAGAGGACAGTGCTAGCCAAGGTAGCCTGCTACGCCCAGAGGTGTAATCCCCATACTCCCTGACTTGGTACAGATACGTGATGACGTGAAATGCAGCATCTAGCTGTAATGGGGGTGACCCAAACTCCGCCCGAATGATTTGGTGAGGAACGGATGGCTTACCACGGATCATCTGTGATAACATGAGAACCTGTAGCTGCTCCACCCTGTCCCACTTTGTATCTGACAAGTCTGGCCCCCAGCATGGACTGCCATACATCCCTGTTGGACGGACCAAGGAGTCAAAAAGCAACCCTTTGGTCCGTGGATTTTGAAAGTGAGAGTGGAAGCATTGCCTCTCTAGTCTAGCCAATGAAGCATATCCTCTGAATTAACACTAGCAAAAGCAAACCCCTGGAGATATGGAAGGGAATGACTGATTCGAAATGGAAAATAGAAGATGACACTTCATGTGTGAACCCGTAGTATCAGGAGTTTGGTTGATATAGTAGGTATTGCACCCAATGGCACAAGAACGATGTTCATTGATAGATAGATCCTCTAGAGAGGATAATGAGAAAGGGATAATAGAAAGGGATAATGGAACTTGAGTCCAGTGTTCATATGATGGAAAAGTGTAAACCAAAGCAACTTTCTCTAGAAAATTTTAGGCTTGAGAAATATGCATGTAGGATGGCTGAGAGGAACTCGGATGTCATTGAGGGGTGGCTTCACAAATGGGACGAGGCTGTTGGCATATGTGAAGTCCAAGATGATATAATGATGATCTGATAAGCCACACACATGTTCAATGTGGAAGTTGCGGATAGGTGGTGGATGAAGCAACAAAGGATAAAGCGGCTTTAGTTACTTGGGAAATTTTTTAACAAGAGTTCTGAAAACTTTTTGTGCTTCTGGATGAAACCTTCTAGAGCATGGGACAAGTATAGGTATCTCAAAAAGAATAATTTATTAGTAGGAATATTCTGATAAATTTCGAGAGATTGATATGAAGATCCTTGAACCTTTATCTCTGTTCGTTCAAGTCAAAGATTACATATTTAGCTTGGATGATAGAATCAAAATGGAAGTTAGGGGAAAGTATGCCAAAACATTGGATGATGCAACAACAATTGCATTGAATTATGAGGATACAAGGGGGAACTCAGTTTGAGTTTCTGAAGAAGCCAACTTTCCAAAAAGTGTTCGTGAGAAAAGGTAACGTGCAGCAAACTAATAATCAAGCCAAGCAGGCTAGGATAACTGGTAGTATGTCGCAACCAAGCACCACCAAAAAAAGTATCCCCTATGGCAGCCCGGGCTTGGTCACAGTCTTCCTTGACTTTTCAGCAGAAGGAGAAAACAATGAAAGACGGATGCCTTCAACTGCATCTGTGGAAGGACTGTCTGAAGAATCAGAGTCCTCATATGGCTGAAATGGTAATATCAGAATGCGATGTGGAAATGGAGGAGAATCCTGGGTCTGAGAACCTTTAGATTCAGCTGGTGCCACCTTCTCGGAGGTTAGAAACTGCTTTATTGTGTGTTTACATTCAAGAAGCTTAAGACTGCACCTGCTAATATCCTATCAAAACCCACAGCAACAATATATTCATATTTTGGTAGAATGGAATTAATAAAAAGGAAAAGGCAAGCTGCCAAGCATAGTGTCATTGTGTTGTTCGACTCAGCACAATGCACAGTTTTTTTGATTCCAAACTGGTAAAAACATTGAAGTATATCTATACAATTCGGATGGCAGATAGGATTCTGATTGAGGTGTGGGAGCAAAGGGTCACATAGTTGGAGCTATGCATCCAAGACTATGCAGAGAAGCTGGATTTTGACATTACCAAGCTTGCTCATGCAGATGTAGCACTTGGAATGGCGTGGCAAAAGCACACCTACAAATTTCAATTGGATGGCATGCTGTATATTCTTTGAGGCGAGAAGGATCTTCCTCAGACCACCTTATAGGCTGAGCTTTACAAAATAAGTCAAGGTGCATAGGCAACTAAAATACCTCAAGTTGGGGCAGATTCAACCCAGTTTCTTGCCTTTTGCTTCACAAATAATATTGAAGAAAAAGAAAGACGGTACCTTTTGTGGGTTAAACAATAGTACTGTTAAGCACCAGGATCCAATGGCAAGAATAGATGATCTATTGGATGTGTTGCATGTTGCTATAATTATTAGTAAGATAGATCTGAAATGCTGCTTCCATTGTGCTCACGATGTGCACAAGACTGCTTTTAGAAGCAGATTTGGTCCCTATGAGTTTTTGGTAATGCTAGTTGGGACACCCACTTGAGGGCCACATACATATCCTCTCTTTTCGATGTGGGGCGACATACCACTGTAGCGACGGTTGCACTTGTCAGACAACTAGCCACATCATGGAGACTACAGAGGAGGAGGGATGGACCTAGAGAGTCGAGCGATAGCACTGTTCTCACTGCTTTTCTCCTCGATGCTAACCCTGGCCAGATCCGGAGCCATTGTCAAACGAGCTCCTCTTGTCTCTCCTCATCGTCCGGTCATGTTGGTCCCATAGATGGCAAACACAGGTCTAGTCACTTAGGGAGGGGTGACAGATTGACGACGACCAAGGATTCTCTCTGGTGTTTGCTCCCCCTTTGTGGGTTTCTCTTGCAGCGATAGCGCGAAGTACTACTTTTATTGCTCACGATAGGCATCAACCTTAGGTAGGGGTACCCATTTTAGTGGCCCCACCCTTAGGTTTCATTGTGTCTGGTTACTTTTTAGTCTCATAAACCCTTTGGTCTTTCGTAGACATTAATAAACTTTATTTATTTATTTCTTTTTCTCTCTGTCTCTCTCTCTATGGTGCATACGGAAATACGCCTCGCAATACGGTTTAACGAAGATCTTGCAACAAAGGAATCTTGGATTTTTGGAAAATTGCTCTTATTGATGCTGAGGAGGCAAGCATGAGGAGGCAATTAGACTCGACCAGATGGACGAAGCCAAGAAGCAGCATAGGCTCAACCGAGAAGCCATGCTGCTCCAGCACCAACATACGTTCGCTACTATGCAGGCTAGCATGAGCGCAGCTATGTCCGTAGCCACACCAGCCTCGACATCAGTCAAGGTCAATCCACTCACCTGGTCCACGCCGAACTTGACGAAATACAATGATAAGTGTGACCACTCAGCTATTTTGCAATTTATTAGTATATGCTTAACCTGGAAGATGAGTTTTCTGGTCTCTCCTAGAATGGCTTGCCTGTGTTGTCCTATAGTAACAAGGTCATCACACTGACACGACAATTGGCATGTTTGAAAACAAGCTGAAGCAATTCATCAGAGGATTGGACTCCAACATTTGTTTTCCTATTCGAAATTTTGACCCACTCACCTATGAGCGTGTGCTTACCTTGGCCCAGAATCAGGAGATGATGTTGAATGAGGGAAAGCCTAAGCAGGTCCAGTTAGGAGCCAAAACCCTACAGTAGCCCTCAAACCCAGCGAGTATAGGCTCTCAACAGAAGGACAATCAGTACTAGAAGAAAGACAATCAACAGTCGTCTGGTCAGAAGGAGTCTAAGCCAAACATGTCTCTAGAAGAAAAGGTTGAAGCAGGTATTATAGGTACGGACAGAAGTGGTACCACGCGAAGCATCGATGTTTCCATTGCTATCATATTATAGGACATGGGAAGAAATTTTGCCCAGAGTGTTTGGTTGAAAAGGTTGCAAAAGCACCGCCTGCGACCGCCGCCTCTGGGGAGCGAACATCATCTATGGTAGTACTGCTTGCTTTGAACGCCGTTCCAACGGTGGTCTTTGAAGGTAAGAAGGAGGGCAACCTCGATGAGCAAAAGAAGGCCCTCATAAGAGCTTATGGCACAACTAAAGGGCAGCGCTTTGTTGTCCTGTTTGACATGGGGAGTTGAGAAACTACTATCTCCCCTTAGCCAAGAAGATGGGGTGCACCCTAGCACCTCATGAGCTTGCTATGAACGGGTTCATGCCCAGGCTACGCACACAAATCATGCATAGGGCCATTCAGTTTTCTTTCTAAGTTCAAGTCCTCATTCCAACAAGATTTCATCCTTACGCCTTTGTTGGGGTGCAACTTGATATTGGGAATCCAGTGGTTCTCACTTGTCCCTGATTGGCGGCAGGATTCCTTCACTACCGTCGAAGGACTACTTGAACCGGTCATTATTAGTGGGAATATGAGAAATCCAGGTATACCTTTGATTACTCACATTTAAGTAGGTCTTGCTATGCGCAAGGGCCCAGTGTGTGCGCTTGTTTATGTCCACTACCAGTAGAATGCAGTTCAGCCCGCTCCTCCATTGGGGCAAGCCATGGCCAATTTCATCCAAGAGTTTCAAGACATCATGCTTTGAGATGATTTGCCACCTCAGCTTCTGCCTCATAGATTGGAGGACCCTCGTATCAAGTTGGTACCAGACTCCACTCTGCCAAGTATTGTCTTTCTAAATCTATGGAGGGGGGAGTTAGAATAGCAGTTGACTCAATTATTGTGAGTTGGGCTTATACGGCCGTCTTCATTGCCATTTGCGGCTCCCACATTGTTTGTATAGGAAAAGGATAAGTCAGCATGATTATGTGTTGATTATAGGGCACTCAATACAATCATAGTCAGCATTAAGTTTCCAGTGCCTTGCATTTAGTACATCTAGAGAGACTGAACGTTTCCAAGATAGACCTCAAGAGTAGTTTCCATCAGGTATGAATCTTCGACACTGACATCCCAAAGGTATCGTTAATATATATATATATAAGAGAGAGAGAGAGAGAGAGAGAGAGAGATCGACATTGACATCCCAAAGGTATCGTTCAAGACAGAGCGAGCTCATTATGAGTGCATGGTTATGCCATTTGCTCTCAAAAATGCACCGCCAACTTTCAATCAAATGATGTCGCGGGTATTTGTAGAGTAATAGGAGTGTGTCTATTCATCTTTTTGAATGACATGTTGATTTTTTCAGCTTCAGCAGAGCAGCACTTAAAAGATGTGCGGAAGGCCCTTCAGCTTTTGTGGGACAATTAACTCTATTTTAATGCTAAAGAGAGTGAGTTTGGGCTGATGGAAATGCAGTATCTAGGCTACATCCTTAGTGCAGATGGCATCCGCTTGAACCCCGAAAATGTTCAGGCCATCACAAGCTGTCCTCGCAATGGCTTAGGAGATTTGGTCCTTTGTTTGGCTTTGCCCGGCCTATAGCTCTCACATGTCTGGATTCTCAACCGCTGCAGCACCTTAACAACAAATTTATTAAAAGGAGTTAAGACTCGCCGGCAAAAGATTTTAGTTACTGGTGCAGCTTTATAGGCCTTCCACGATTTAAAGAGGTTGGTCACCACAGCTCTAGTTATGATGGGATGATCTATTCCTGGTCATCATTTTTTCCCCCCCCCCCCGAAAAAACAGTGCTGATTATATTACTTCGAAAAAACAAGATACATAAAAGTCAGTTTTGCAGCTGACGGGGCTGCGTTCACAAATCGGACGCAGCCCTAAGTGGAAACAAAAAGCTCTCTCTCACGGAGGGATCAGGCGGGTGTGGATAAACAGCTAGAGAGGCGGTGAGTAGCGCCACTGAAGGCCCTGAGAAGTATGCTCGAAGAAGAGGCCCTGCGTATCCCAATCTCGGAGGAAGCGTCTCCGCTTCTCCCGGCCAGCCCGGGAATCCCCCTGGATCTAGTCCCACTGGCCTCTGAGCGTGTGGATAATCTCGCTCCAGATGTCGGCCATGACCTGGACAGTCGAAAGAGAGGTACCACCGAGGATCTGCGCGCAGCGCGAAGTCCAAATGTGCCATCCGACGATGCTGCTAATAATCTCCCAGACTGGCTGCCTCACCTGAGATCCTGTGTCCGCCTCTGCCAAGTGCTGCGGGATGCCCTCAAGCGGCCCCCAAGTCCCCTGTGTGATAAGGAACATAGGGTCCTGCGGGCCTGCCTCGAACAACTGATGATAGCCAGGTGTGGTGCTGCACCAGCAGAACGCGCCCCAGGTGATCAAACCTAACTCCGGAGCTGTGCGAGTAAGGATCCCGAAGGCCCACCTCCACACGTCCTGGGCGCGAGTGCAGCTCCACAAGCAGTGCTTTGGTGACTCCTCGTCCTCATGACAAATCTGACAGAGTCCATCCTGACCAATCTGCCGCAACCAGCTCCCCACTGGAAGACCCTTGTGGGCGAGTAGCCAAAGGAAGTAGGAAATCTTCCGCGGCCGCCAGCTCTCCCATAAGGTTTTCCAGAAGGCCTGCAAAAATAGCCTGGAAATACCCTGAGAATACCAACTGGGCCGCTGGGTGGGCGGTCGGCTCTGCATCCTCCCGAGAACTCTCTTGCCCAGTTTCGTGCTGTAAGCAAAGAAAGGGGTCGGCCCCTGGCTTGCCACAACCTCTGGCCATCTCCACTCACCTGGGTCCCAATCAAGCTCTGACAGGGCCCGCCCCTCCCAAAGCCAAAGGCGCCATAGCTGCAGTTGATCCTGCTCTATACTAGGATCGATCCGCCAAACCTTCCCCACGAGGCCTACGACACGAACCCTCTGCCACGAGAGAAGGGGGTCGATGAGCACACCCTCTCTCCTAAGTCGGCCATCCCCCAAAACCGCGAAGAAGGATACAGAGGTGTCGTCCAGCCTGCCTGCAACCACCAGTGGGATGCCACGAGGGGTGAACTGTCCAAGCAAACGGGCATCACCAGGCATGAGGATCTGAATCTCGGGTGGAACCAACCAACCAGCAGGAATCGCGCCATCTATCTCTGTGCGTCTCATCTGAGCTCCACGGACATCTCCGGCTGCGGCTGCTAGAGCAGCGGTCTCCAAGTGTCTGTAAGTGTCCCTCCAAACTCGAAGGGACCGGGCAGGCCCCCGCATCCAGTCGTCCCATGAGATATGTGACCTCTCCCCCAGCTGAAGGCCCAAGGCATCTCTGACCTGATCGTTCCAGATGAGCGGCTGGCGGTCAATCTCCTCCTGACTGCTAGGAGGCGACTGGAGGAGACTGAGACGGAGTCGCCTCCAAACTGTGAGAAGGCTACGAATGAGCGGGGAGCGGGGGCAAGTAAGCGGTGCAGAGGTGAAGATCCACCGGAGGGACGGTAGCCACTCTCCGCCTCGGCGCGGGACGCAAGAACTGATCCCCTGCTGAAGTAACATCTTCCACGTTTGCCCCCCCGGGGTCAAACCGCGGATAACTAACTTGCCCAGCAGGGCCTAACTCTGAAGCTCCGGATCAATGACCCCCAAGCCACCCTGAGTCTGCGGAAGAATGAGTGTCTGCCAGGCTACCCTGGCTCTGGTATCTCTGAGACCATCCCCCCCAGACCACAGGAAGTTCCGGACCATCCTCCTGAGCTGTGCCACGCAGGATCGCGAGAAGCACCAACAAGAGGCCACATACCAAGCCGTGGCCAGGAGAACCTGGTTGACTACAAGAGCACGACCTGCAAGAGATAGCTTAGCAGTGCTCCAGAAAGCCAGCTTCCGTCGTATGGAATCTAGCACCGGGAGAAACTGCTGAGCTAGCATGATGTCCAGGCCGACCTGAAAGCCGAGATATCTAGTAGTCTGCCCTCGCGGGATCCATCTGAAACCCAAAAACCTCCCCCACTATGAGCATGCCCCAGGGTTTGTGAGAAAACCAACTGATTTGTTCCAGTTGATTTTCGCACCGGCTGCCGAACAGAAGACCTCTAAGGCCAGTCTCACCCTCTCCAGCATCATCTCATCATCCTGAACATACAGCGCTGTGTCATCTGCATACTCCGAGTCCAGGAGCTCCGTGTCCTCCCTGATGGGAAGGCGAACACCCCGGATCCTTGTCGACCTCGCCCGAAGATAGTATGTCATCGCCTCGGCGAAGAAGAGAAACAGGTAAGGAGCGAGGGGGCAACCCTGACGCACTGATCTCTCCAATCAAAAACGTTCTCCCATCCTGCCGCCGATGATGACCCTGCCGGAAGCTGTCCTGTATAATGCTGAGGTATCCTGAATCCATCCCACTGGAAATCCAAGTCTCTCCAACGTACCCTTCAGGAAGGACCAGTCCACTCGATCGTAGGCCTTCTCAAAGTCGAGAAGTAGGATGGCTAAGTGCGACCCGCTGTGCTGAGCCCACTCCGTCGCCTTTGAGAAGGTGAAGACATTATCCAGGATACTGCGATCCTGAACAAAGCCTGTCTGAGTGTCATGAATGAGTTCAGGTTGTAGTGGCCGAACTCTGGCACTGATCATCTTGGCAAGGATTTTACAGGCAATGGTGAGGAGAGTGATCGGGCGCCACTGACGGATCTCCTGTCGATCTCCCCCCTTCGGGATGAGGCAGATCAATCCCGAAGAGAGGCTCTCTGGCATATGACCGCTGCTGAAAATCCTCTGGAGGGCTGCTAGGAGGGGCTGATGGATCTGATCCCAGAAAGAGGTGAAGAAAGCTCTAGAAAGCCCATCCTCACTAGGGCATTTCTGCCCATCGATGGCCATCAAGGCCTCCTGCATCTCGACAGTGGTGAATGGTGCCATCAGCGTCGCCTGCATGCTGGGCTGAACAAGGGTCGGAATGTGCCTCCACACCTCCTCGCGGGAACGTCTAGTGCGGGGGGCAAGCTGCTCCTGCTGGAAAAGAGTCCTGTAGAAGTCGGTAGCCAACCCCAAGACCTCTTCCTGGTCCGTAATGATGTGCCCCTCCGCTGTCCTAAGACTCCGGAGCTGGTCACCTGCTGCCCTCTGGCCATGCGTCCTGAAGAACTCTTTGCTCATCCGGTCGCCCTTCCGAGCCCAGTAGGAGAGAGAGGCATGATAAGAAAACTCTGAGCGGCGCTGGAGAGTCTCCTCAAGAAGGGCTCTGGCTCGAAGGGCCTGGATCCGAAGCTCCTCCGAACCCGGAGCTGCCTGCTGGAGCCGCTGAATGGAGGCGAGGTCCCTACGAAGAGCTCTCTCTCTGCCCCACCACTCCTGGCGAACCTGAAGGGCTGCGAGTTGGCAAATCTGGCTGGACTCCTGTAGAGCCTGCGCCACCGACTCTACCAGATCCACGCACCCGCCCCAATCTCTGTCCCAAAGGCTACCGATACTACTGCGCACCTCCTCCCTAGAGAAGATGGAATCAGGAATCCTGCACGAACGGGGAGGAAGGGACTGAGCTGCCGAGTCTAGTGATAAGAGCACTGGCGCGTGATCGGAGAGCGTCGTCCCTGGCACTACACCCACCTGACCACCTCTGCTGATGGCCCAATCACTGATATAAAATCTGTCCAATCTCTCCAGAAGTCTGCCCCCTTCCCTGCGGAAGCCCCATGAGAAGTCCAAGCTCCCGTGCCATCGACGGAAGGACGGGTCTCTCCAGCTGTCCCTACCTCCTGTCGCGAAGAGAAAGGAGTCCCAAGCGGACTGCTCTGCCTGAGCTATACCTGTAAACTCTGGTCCTCTGCCCTGCTGGTCCTCCAAAGTCTCCAGATTGTTGAAGTCACCTCCAACAATCCACGAATCCATGTCTGGGAGAATCTCTGTGAGTGTCCTCCAGAAGGTGGCTCTGCGTCGGAGGTCTGTGGGTGCATAGATGTTGAGGATTCCTATTTTGGAGCCCTCCAACTCTAGGCCAACCCAAAGTGCACGGCCTGGGATCAACGTACCATGGCCAAAAACTACCTGGGCAACCGACTCGCAAACGGAAGTGCAAACACCGCCACTCCTCCCTTGTGCACCGATCGAGGGCTCCCAATAAGTGTGCGAGTGTCCAGGGAGGATCTTCCGCAGCTACGGGTATGAGCCACTGAAAGCTTATGCTCCTGGAGCAGGAGTATATCCAAGCGACCAATCACTGCTGGTTGAAGTTCCTGTCTCAAGATGAGCTTCCTAGGACCACGGGTGCCAGAAGAATGAAACCCGTTCACGTTCCAGGAGACAAGGTGTAAGCTCATGATGAGGACTGGTAGGCTGTGAACAACTGTCTGCTCGCGGCCGAGGTCGAGGAAGAGGCTGGTAGTTCGGAATGAAGGCGCTGACGCTTCTGTGAGAGTTTGGAGGGGGAGGCGGGGTCATCCTGCCCGTTCTTCAAAACTTTTAGTAAAGGCGTGAGGCCTTTGGTGCCATGGACAAACACTTTCTCGAGCCAACTTGAGATCTCTGAAGTAGTCATCCTGTAAAAGGCGCAAAGTTTCTGTGGTGTCCAGGCTCTGACATCCTGGGGGAGGGGCCACGATAGAGGGGGCCTGAGGATCACAATCAGTCTGAAACGCTTGGCGGCGCATCGCCACCGCAGGCGCACGTCACCCTCGGACCACTGAGTCTCGAGAAGTTGTCCACCCGTCGGGCCTATCCAGGAGCAGATTTGAGCGTGCGTCTGCTCTCTGAGAGCCTCCCAGACCGAGTCGTCTGTCCAAATCTCGGTGCCGTCGTTGAGAAAAGTGAAAGCAAAGCTGGGGCCATCCCTCGGGGCCAAGGCTGCGATCTTCCCATCCGCCCCTTTACGGAGCAGGAAGATACTGATGTCGAGGCAAGCTGGGAAGGTCTCGAGGTCGGCCACATCCAAGTAATCCCAGGGACCGGACCTGTAGAAGTCGCGAGGAAGCTATCTCTCCTAGAGCTGAGGCCCGCCATAATCTGCAACTGAGGGGGCCGGGCTAGCTGACAAGGAAGGCTGCTCCAGGGGTGGTGCAGTCTCGGGGTGTCCTGCTTGGGGTGAGGGAGGGGAAGGAGGCTGTGGGGTAGGCGACACAGACTCCACGGAAGCAACTAGCGGGGGGGCGGAGGTGGGAGAGTGGGGGCTTCACGCGGCTGAGAAACCATCGGTGAAGCTGACACTGCGGAAGAGCTGAGAGAGGCGGGGGAGGAGGGATGGGACTGGGGCTGGGATTGGGGCTGAAGAGGAAGAGGCGGGGGCTGAAGAGGAAGAGGCGGGGGTTGATGCTGCGGGTCGGAAGAAGGGGACTGCGGCTGGGGTAGGGGCTGGGGCTGGGTGGGGGGGAGCTGGTGGGGATCGGAAGAGAGGGGGACCTGAGGCTGCGGAGGGCGGGTTACAGCCGAAGAAGAAGCTCTCCCTGGACCCTAGGGCGGCTGCCTGTCAGGTCTCTGAGGCGCTGCTGCCGGCTGGGTAACCTCTGCCTCCTTGCCTTTGTCAGAAGGCTTCTTATTCTTTCCTCTTTTCCTTCTGACCTCGGTCCAGCCGCCAGCCACCTCTGGACCGGACTCTGGCTGCCTCTGCTCTTCCTGCCTGGAGGGAGGGGGAGGGGGAGGGGGCTGCGGGGGGGGGGCCGAGAGGAGCTGGAGAAGCGCGGACAAGCAGCAGCCAGGTGCCCAAAGCCATGACACCTCAGGCACTGGCCAGGCTGTTCTGTGACTACCATGCTCAGAGTAATGCTGCCAGCATCTGTCACAATCTCAATCACTGCAGGGAGGGACGCAGGATCTGCCACGGCCACATGGACTTTGGGAGCTCCTGCCGCAGCGACCGTGTCGACAAAAGTGTCAAGCATCACCCAGCCAAAGTGGGAACCCAGGTCCCTGACTATCGGCCGCAACTCAGCAGCAAGGCCTGGAAATACTAGCGTCACTGGGTGGCGAGGTATGCGGAAACGAGCATCAAAGTCCGCTGTGCTAAATCCTCGGTACCAAGGGACTATCATGATGATCTTTCCATCCATCGATGTGGGGGAACCAGCAATCAGGTTGCTCGTAGCTTTCGCAGTGGAGAGTTTAAGCCAGAAGATGCCCCTTCCCATAAGGGCCACCTCCTCGATGTGGCTATCCTCTAGCATAAGCGTGGATTGAAGCCAATCCCTGATGGCTAGTCTGGAGGGGGAGTGTCCAATGACTCTGCCATAGACTGAAGTGTGGGCAAAGTCATTGGCAACCTGTTGTACCTGGGACGACTGTTGCTCTGTCAAGATCACGCGGTAGGCTTCTGGAGACGGGGGGTCCGGCTGGGCCTCCGGTTCCAGGCAGGGAGCTGCCATACCGCCAAGACAAACTACGAGAACTCCGATGAGGAAGAGGCTGCCACCAAAAAGGGAGGAGTTAGACGAGGGTGGAGCCTGGGTGTGGATGAGGAAGCGGCGAGTGAGGCGAGGGCGAGGGCGAAGGCGAGGAGAGGCGAGGGCGAAGGCGGGGGCAGAGGCGAATGCAAGGGCGAGGCGAAGGCGAGGGCGAGGGGCGAGGGGCGAGGGCGGAGGCAAGGGCGTGGAAAGGGCGGAGGGCGGAGGCGAGGGCGAAGGGCGGAGGGCCGAGGCGAGGGCGTGGCGAGGTGAAGGGAGAGGCGGTGGCGAGGTTGGGCGGGGGCAAGGCGGTGGCGAAGAACGAGGGGGGCCGCAAGGCGGGGGGGCGCAGGCGAGGCGAGGGCGCAAGGCGAGGGAGGGCGTAGGCGAGGCGGGCGAGGCGAGGCGGGCGAGGCGAGGGCGCAGGCGAGGCGGGCGAGGAGAGTAGGGAGGTAGAGGCTATGGCGAGGGAAGGAGGGCTCGCAGGAGCTCGAGATGCTCCTATTCACAACTTCAAATCTTGCGCCATTTCTTGGTCATCATAGATGCAATTAATGTGATCATCGGGGCAGTGTTACAGCAATAAGAAAGACCCGTGGCTTATTATAGCCGAAAGTTGAATGACGCCCCTAGAAAAAATCCGTCTATGATAGAGAATTAGTCAAAGTTATTCAGGCATTGAAGCACTGGAAGATGTTCTTGTTTCATGGTTTAAATAGATCATCAAGCCTTGAAATGACCTCAAACAACGCCAAGCTCACATTGGAGTGATCGGCAGTCCAGATGGAGTCAGATTTTTCAGCAGTTCAGGGGTACGATTGAATATGTCCCTGGAAAGAACTACTTCGTTGCCGATGCTCTCAGTCGAAAAACATGAGGGGGCAACTGTGCTCGAGATCTGAGGAAAAGACCTTGGTTGTATGAAGGCACAGTATGCCGATTCAGTGAAGTTTGGTACTTAGTACCAGCTAGCCACAACTCTTGCACCCGGCCATTACTTAATCCAAGATGGGTGGTTTTTCTACAAGCATAGATTTAGTGTGCTTAAAGGCAAGCGGCAAGCTCTTCTCCATGATGCCCATAACTTCCTAGCAGGTGGCCATGGTGGCATCAACCATAGTTTTTTCCATACGTCACCATATGCATACTTCATACGAGTATGGAAGTATGATTGGAGTATGGTTGAGCCCCTGGGGCTGAAACATACGTGACTCTAATTTTACCCAAAAAAATTTAAAAAAATATGCATTCTGCACATTACATTGACATAGAGCTACAAAACTTGAAACTTCAAACTTGTATTACTATTAAAGTCATGATTCATGAAAGAGTCGAGCCTTCAGAGACCAGAGGCATCTAGAATCTGGATTCTGATACATAGTGTCAATGATAGATCAATACTACATCAAAACATCATGATCAAGATTCAAAGGTAGTAGGTAGTACTAAGTAGAAACTTGGAAGTAGGTACTACACCACAACATCATATAGGAAAAGGTTGCCACAGCCAGGAAACAAAGCTGAAAATTGAAATGCATCACGATTCACAACCGATGAGGCTCAAGCCTCAAGCTGCACCCTCATCCTCATCCTCTTGCTCATCCTCATTTGCATCAGTGTCTTTCTCCTCCTCCTCCTCCTCCTCATCACTATCATCCTCATCTGTCTTGCCATGGGACTCCAAAAGAGTAGAGCTGTTTGAAGCTGCACCAACATCCATCCTTCCTGTAACAATAGGGGCTGCAATCTCTTCTCCCTCTGTATCCTTTTGCAAAGTGAGCAACCTGTCATCATCCTTCTCCTTGTTGATCATTTCCAGGGTGACCTCTATCTTCTCAAATCCCGTTTCCTTGATTTTTGGAGATGAGACACAAATTAGTATGGATGTATACTAATTTCTCGGTATTCTTCGGAAGCAGCCTATTCCTTCTTTTAGTATGGATAAGGGAAAATGTGCTCCAATTCCTCTCACAAGGAGAAGCACATGTGCCTTGTGAGAACACTCGAAGAGCCAATCGCTGCAAATTTGGTGTGTGAGCCCCAAATGTGTCCCACCATTTCACCCCCTGATGCATTCTCTTTTCATCCTTCGCAATTGCATGAGCAAATGTGCCTGACATGGACTTGTAAATATCCAACTCATCACATAATGTGCCTTGGCTCTCAACATCATACTTTGTGTACCGCTCTATGACATCCATCCCCACCCATCATGCACCTTCTTGTCACCATCTGGATTTTTTTGTCTCTGAATAGGATGGAGAACAAAACCTGCAGCATGCTAATGAAGAGTGCATCATATCCCATCTATCAATACACAAGGCTTTGACATTAGCCAGCTTTGAGATTTCAATTCCATCAAGAGTTGCTATCTTCTCCACCATCCGATCAGTGAGCCCATATACAAGTCCCATGGTAGCCCCTTCAGTATCAGCTAGGCGAAGGATCTTCAAAATAGGTGCACAAAGCTTCACAATGACTCTTGCATCCTGCTAGAATGAAGCACCCAATATAATAGAAGACACCTGTTATGCCTTCATAGTACGTGACACCTTATTCCTGCAATACTCATCACTAACAACCATGCGGTGCAATCATTGTAAACCCTTTCATCCAACATGTTTGCTAATATGATAAACATGCAAGCAAATCGTGCTTGTGTAGGATTCACTAATTCCTTCTTGCTGAAATTTCTATACAAAAGGCAGGACCAAGCAACGCCTAATGGGCTGGGGAAGGCACCTTTTATAGGCAGCCTTGGCCCCTAGGGCTGCTAAATCAAGCCCTTCCAGCCAGTCAACTAGCTGACTGCTGGTCGGCCTGTTTGGGCTGGGAAAGTGGGGCCCTACAGCCCCCTATATAGGAAGGGCCTTGCCCTCTCTTTTGGCATTCAGTCCTCAGCCTTCCTTGCAGCAATTCAGCCCTTGTGCAGCTGATTGGCAGCACAACAGTTCAGGGCTTAAGTCAGCACAAGCAGGGAGGTTTGATTTTTTTAAAATAGCCGTTTATTAGCTCTTTTCACAGCTTTTTCTCTCAGCTCTCATCTCTCAGTTCTCAGCTCTTTCCTTCCCACAGTTCTACTGCATGTCTGTGGACAGCACTAGCCTCTTCGATAGGTCAGCTCTCCATGTTCAAGGTGTCATCCTTAGAGTCACGTCTGTGCAGTCTCAAGGAGTGTGTTTTGTATTTTCAAGTTTTTCAAGTTTAAAGCAAATTCTCCTCTATATGGGGCGGTGGTGGGTGGGTTCGGTGGGTATAGGGACCCAATTTGTTGTCGACTCTGTTTCTCGAACCCTAAACTCTCTCTCTTATGAGCATGAGGGCAACGGTGAAGGGCACCAGGGCCCTCCTAGATGATGATCTCACCCTTCCACAACAGGAACATTGGAGGGAAGGAATGGTGAAAGTGGTGGCAGCAAGGCAGGAAGAGAAATGGGCCTATATGGTAAAGTGATCATCTGCGAGAGAGAAGATAGAGTAGAAAGAGAAGAGAGGAGGAAGGTGAAATATACAACACATGACTGTTTTGGGGGCTAGAGATGAGAGCACAATGCGTAATACAAATGGCTGTATGGAATTGCACTGGAACCCTCTCGTCTGACCCTTGGGGTTTCTCATAAACATACGCTAACAGGGATGTGATCTTTTACACAGAGGCCCATGAGAGCCCAGAGAGGGGATTGCCCATAGTGACAGGATATATATGTGAATCAGCTCATAGAGAGGAGTTGCGGAGAGAAATCGACATTTGAGGCTCGGGAGGGGTGGGAGTCCTCTTTAGGTCACATATGAGACCCTATATATTTGTGATGAGGAAGGAGGAGCATTCATGCCACATGTGAGTACGAATTCAGCCACTTGCCACTTGCCCGATTTTCATTCCGGTATGCTACTTCCCCGCAGAAACATCATCATACATATGAGGTTACCACAGAGGGTCATAGGCTATAGCCTGTATGGGACGATATTTGACGATATCTTGGAGTTCTCTAGATAGGGAGAGATCCTACTTTTGAGTGACTTTGATGCGTGTACGGGGGTTAGATAGGTGGGCCTACTTGACTTCGAGGTTGATGCCCTCAGAGTATCGGAGATAGACCCAACAGAGCTTGGGATAGCGAGACTTTCAGAGGATGTACCACACATCACTGGATATGGCTGACATCTATTGGATATGGGAGTAGTTCCCAAGCTGATTATATACAACGGTCTTCTCAGATGGCCGTTGTCAGGAGGGCTCACGTGCTTCCCACACCCAACTAGGCGCTAAGCACTCCTATCTGACTTTAAGCATCTCAACCTCCACGTGAGCTACTAGACTCACTCAGGGATTATGCAGACCTTGCCCATGCCCTAGACACTCTAGTATTAGTGGTTTAGGATTCCGAAGTCAGATACTTTCCCATGACTCGATCTACATCACACTCCCGAGTTGGAACATGTCCCAGAACCCATGGTTTGATGATGATTGTGGAGAGATGAGAAATACGAGAGCAAGCCTTGGGGCACCTTGAGGCATAGCGGATATCATGCCGAGTGGATCGCTAGGAGAGACGAGCTTTCTTCTCACATCGGATGGATGAGGTGATTAGATCTTTTTGAGGGGGAGATTCCACCTTTGCATGGGGGCTCCTTTTTGAGGATAAGTCACCCATTCCTATCACCGATCCAGGGGTCTGGCACACATGCGACTTCACTCTACGATGTCCCGATGCAGGCATTGCCGGACTTGTCCTCCTTACCCAGGACCACCACGTTCTCTTTGTTCACTGCACCGATGTAGGGGCTGCGCTATGCCGGCTCCACAATTTGAAAGCCATGGATCATGATGGGTTGAGGACTGAATACTCTGCACATGGGCATGAGATCTAGGCTCCGAACCTAGCAAAGATGTTTAAAAATGCGGTATGTCATGGCTTTCCTACTGCTTGGAGCACCACTACTATTGAATGCAGGGGACCGTATGGATTTGGGGAACTACAACACACTCATGATAGGCCATACACTGACCAAGATACGTGGATCGGTGCTAGAGCAAGCGATCAGCTCCTGTATTGAGGCACATGGTAGCGGGCACTGGGACATGTGAGTTTTCGATGGCAGCATTTCACCCTTGACCACATCTTCACCTTACAAGCAGTCATTGAGGAGGCGAGATCCAGTTCCCAGAAAGTCTATGCTTGCTTTGCAGACTTTTGGAAGGTTTTTGACACAGTGCCACGAGCCCGCATGATACAGAAGATTCGGGAGTCGCATATACCAGGAGTCATGATCTAGGCCGTGATGAGCTTATATGAGTCTATCAGAGGGAGGGTGTGTGCGCTTGGAGGTCTATCAGATGGATTGAGAGCTCGATCGGAGTGAAGCAAGGATGCCCCCTCTCTTCGATACTCTTTGGGCTCTACATTGCTGAGATCATAACTTTCATCTACCGCCTAGCACGAGAGGGATCCTTGCTTGTAGACGTGATGATACAAATCTTGCTAGACACGGATGACATAGTTTTCCTCTAGGATTACAGCGACAACTTGAGGCTCTAGAGGTGTTTTGCAAGGGGAGAGACTTGACGGTCAACCTTGGCAAGACTAAGGTTATGATCTTCAACACCTCATGAGCAATACTTTAGTGGCACAGTCTCACATACCAAGGGGAGCCAGTGGAGATAGTACAACATATACCTATCTTGGGGCAATTTTCGTGAGGCCCATCTTGACGATGACAAATGCAGCTCGGGCACGACTCACACAAGTGCAGGGAGCTCTATACAGAGGCCCTAGTATCTGAAGGACAGATGGGTTACTCATGCGTTGAGGATTGCCATAGGAGAGATGTGGGTCTCGTCTCAAGGTAGGGAGGGTTGCAGACACACCTTGAGAGCAATGGGTTTGCAAGCTATGCATACTGGCAGCAGTGGAGACAGAGGAGCACTTCCAGCTAAAAAATGCATTTTGGGGGGGGGGGGTATGACCTAGCAAGCAGCTAGGAACACAATGGAGTCTTCTAGAGGAATGGAGACACCTTGATCCATGCATTTGAAGAAATTGAAGGCTGAGTTTAGGCCCAAGCTGAGGTGTGCAGAAGGGTGTATTGTCTCGCACACCTGTAAGATCTTCAGGTACTAAGGTCTTTTGAGTGTAATACACATATAGGATGCTGCCACTTACCCCAGCCTGCTTTGTCCCCACTTCCCTCCTTCAAATTCTATGGTGAAAGAGCAGTCTGTAGGACTGCTTGAAGGTGGCCATAGTAGCCTGGGCCTGCCCGGCCACATATGTTACTGCGTTCCCGTATCCTTGTTGTGGAAATGACTGCTGTCCATTGCGTCTGCAGGTGAATCGTTGCTGCAAATCATGCAACTTGCTGTGTCCTATTGTTGCTGGCTATGGCCAGACATTCATGGCATCCGATGCATGCAACACTCCCTTCTGTGGAAGTTGGAATTGTACTAGTCGAGGTAGTAAGGCCTCCTGTAACTTCATGGGCATCTTAGCTATAATCTGTATGATAAGACAGTGTCCAAAACTCTGATCAGTATGCTTCAAACACTTTGATGTCCATGATCTCCTTATGGGTGGGTCTTTGGTATGATTCTGTGAGGAGTGATGTCTAGGGGATCTTGCTTGTAAGGATAACGTGTACTGGTGGAAGATACTTCTCCCATAGGTCCTGTGCATCACTGCCATAGCTCTTAAGTACTTCAAATGTCAATCTTTGTTTGACCACCTGATTCTGGGTGAAAAATGTTAGACGGAAGTTTTGGAATAGAGACTTCTACAATCGATTGGTGAAGTTGGGGAGTCTCAATGCATGGTGATTGCTTAGGGATTTCACATGTTGGGTACCAGTACATGATGGTAAACTGCCTCGATGTTGCCTTTTCATGTAATCTGAATGACAGACTTACTGAATCAAAGAACAATGTTCAGACACATCCTATTTATGATCTCTATAGTTGGTGGCAAATACTGACAATGTTCATGTTAATCTGCTCAATGGGCTACTTAGTCACCTGAAGGATGGCTGCCTCTTATGATTACCTTCACTTTGATAGATTTGGCATTGGGTTGGCGTATGAGAACAATTCTTATGGTAAGGAAATGCTTGAAGGCTGACGTCCACTGAGCCACATATAGTTAGATATGGTCTCCTAGTTCACCACCATAAATCCTCTAAAGGATTTCCAAGTGACACCAAATCTCCATAAACGTCAAGACTACTTGAAGCTCATTGGCTGATGCCATGTAACACATGAATTCAGCCAATGCATGCGGGGTGCCCACATTGTATATCTTCATTGATTCTCCAAGTGACACTTAAAGGTAGCCACAGGTCTCTTCCAATCCTTACAAACCATGATCACGTAAAATATCAAGGCATATAAACTGTCACATGAAATGACACAATGAAAGACTCCTTCGAAGGTCAGGTTTCCAACATTCCTCCCTTAAGCTGAGGAGGAAATTGTCATCCTACTTCAACATGTATCCACTTGCTTGGTACTATTTCTTTTTGTTTTTCAAAAGTATGCTTATTAAGAAATGAAATGTTTTCCTACTGTTCAGTTACGGACAATGGGGATTAGGTCTAGCATTTGAGGGTGGACCCCCTTGCTTAGGGTTATGGGCATTAGTGACCCACAAGAGTGATGGCCTCTCTTTGAGAGGGACATCTGGAAACCACACCCCACCTGAGTACCCAAACATGGGACCAATCAAATGCACAGATTGCATACTGACCTAGGAACCATTCAAGAGAATGTTCCTTGAGCTTTGGGTGTGGGCCTGGCAGCATGCCAAGAGTAATGGAGATACAAGATAAGACGACAAACAAATGAGCTCAGTATGGCTCAATTATGACCTTAGAGTACGTCAATAGAGAGTCCAAGCTGTTAGGAACCCGTGGGTGCGATCAGAATTGAATTCTGACAACTTTGAAATTTTAGGGTTTTTGGGAGTGACACGTGGCAGTTGACACGTGGCAGACTGCCACATGGAATCTGAGCTGGCAGGTCAGTCCACCTGTCCCACACATGTGGCAGCATGCATGGCAAGTGGCAGGGCATGCAGGCCAAGTGTCTGGCCCCAAATCTGGTAGATTTGGGGCAGGTTGTGGGCTGTCCTCTTTGGGACTGCAGCCCACCAAAAATCTGGGACAAGTGTCCACCTTCCACTCTAAGCCTGGGGGGGGGGGGGCTGAGCCTATAAAAGAAGGCCTCTCCCCTTCATTCCCCACATGAAAATTCGTCACTTTTCTTCTCCCTCCTGCAGCAGAACCTCTCCAGCTCCTTGGGTGCAGCCAGCTTCTCCCCAGGCCATTCTCTCACCTCAGCAGCACTTTCTCTCTCTACAGCAGCACACTCTCTCTCTACAGTTCCAGCCCCACCTCTCCAGAAATCTGCCCCCTCTCAGCTCTTTTGGAACAGCAGCAGCATCCTCTCTCCTTCTCCTAGCCTGAAGCAGCCACAGCCCCTTTCTCTCTCCTGCTGCAGTATTTCACTCTCTACTGCAGAATTTCTCTCTCTACTGTTCCAGCCCATTCCCCTTGCAGAAATCTGCCTTTCTGTGCACCTCTGGAACAGCAGCAGCTCCTCTCTTACATCCCCTCCCTTGGGATCAGCATTGGCACTCTCTCTCTACAGATATCACTCCATAAAGGCTTTCTCTCTCTAGCCTACAGGCTGTTTTTTCTAAGCTGTTTTCATTCCAGACCCATTTCCACACTCTCCTCACCCAAGGCAGCTTCAGAGGCATCAAGGACTTCATCTACAAAAGGGTCAAGTCACGAAGGGAGTCTGTATTGTCAAGTTTATCTCATTTACAGCACTATTTCATGTTGTTTCTACTATCTTTCTAGAAACTAGTGCTTGCCTCTAATGTTGGATGTAAGTGGTGACATCTGGCTCTCCAAATGTGCCAAGAGGAAATGCTAGCCAAAATCTCCCAAGAGGTGTCCACTGAAACATGAGAAGCTCTGAAGGGAGTAAGTGGTACTCGCAATCATTTCATTCAAACGCCTTTACAAAATCCGTTGTCTGAATTGATAGAAAGCACCGAGTAGTTTACAGAAATTGAAACAAAAGTTGAAAACAAACACCTGAATAATGTAGAAGAACACCTGAACAAAAAACGTCTGCCCAAATAGGGCTGAGCGAACCATATAAGAAAACTAGCTTGAGATAGATGGTCTTTTAGAGAGAATCTTTATCTTCAAACATGCTATCAAAACTTGCTCACAGATCACGACCAGCCTTTTGAGAATCGACTCCTTTGCACATAGTACACTCATCCTTTTCATAGATGCATTTACCTCATCCTCTACAATCTGGACATACATTCTGCATCTGCTGTATCGTATTAGAACGAAGATGGCGAATGGAGATTTTTATGCCAACTCCTTGATAACTAGGACAGTGACAACTTGGATCCCCACCCTTTCCACTTTGAACATAAAATATTTCTTGATAATAAAAGCTCCTTTGACGTTCCATTGTAAAGATCTTTGAAGGAAACCTTGAGAGGGTGCCCATCTTGTTCCTTCCTTACTGTGCGAGCTCCTCTACTAATGCCTCCACAATTGATTTGAATTCCATAATCCTTCTCAGAATCTCAGATCCTCAGGACCTCTCGTTGCTTTGATACCAAATGAATGAAAAATACTGAGATATTCAACCACAACACAGTCTCAGTTTCCTTAACCAATATTCGTAGTTCATTATGAGAACTCGGAGTAGAAATCACATGTGAAAAAAGAGAAGATGACTATACAGTAAAGTGGACTGGAGTGACAACTTCAACTCGACCACAGCTCACCTATTTTTGAGATTTCGATTGTTACAAGACTTAGGACTAGAAACTAGAACCTATTGATTTGGCTGATTCTTGGATGCATGATTCTCATTACGCTACTTCGTCCCATGCCTTCTGTGGCCTGAACCTATGCTTGAATCATGGCTGCATACCTCCTTTGTAAATCTGCCTCGATATTCCGCCTTAAAAGAATCAAGTAATTGTTGAAGCTCTTGCACTTCCTTCTCTCTTTCCACATATGGATATTAGGGAACTGCGTCCACCTCTACCACTGCCTTTGAATGCTTGGAAGTCTTTCGTGGGTTCATGGCGACGGTCGCCTTGGCTGCCAGGGTTACTTTCTTGGTTGCCCCTCCTTTTAAGATTCCTAGAATTTACCATGGTAACAAAAGACCAGACACAGATGTGACTCAATCATGCACACAAGGGATTCCTTATGATTACCCAGGGTGGAATTCTAAGGAGTACTAAGTCCTTGAACTGGAAAGGATGATAAGGCTCTGATACTTGTCAGAGTTGTGCTTACACAGAAGCGTGATTTCCAGTCAAATAACTTAATAAACCTAGAATTTTAGAACTTTTATAAATTCCACATAAAAATGCCACAATTTTAAATGCATTCACACCACATATCAATAGGAAAATAAAAGAGATAGAGACAAGTACTCTGGCACCCAACTGGGTGAGAATGAGGCTGCTTCCCCCAATTGGGTAAACCCAATTGTATTTTTTAGTATATTAAATGATGCTTAGCCTCACTACAATGGTAGAGTACAGATCTTTGGACAAAACCCCCTCTAGGAAATCCAGAGTTCCAGACCAAGACTCAAATATAGGACTATTACAATGATCTTTCTTTTCAAAGTGGGACTCAGATGTACATATGACTGACAATCATCCAAGAGAGTAACCACTGGCAGTCCCTAGCCTGGTACTAGGTGGAGAAAGCCACATAAAATGGTCTTGGTCCTCCTTATCCCTGAAACACGAGAAACTCAGATTCTACCCGTTAGGGTTAGTAAAGAAACCTGACTCTGGAAAACATAGCCCACAACAGAAGTAGCTAGTGTTTTCAACCTAAACGAGGTTAGAACCTTTTGAAAACGAAGGGAATAGGTTCAGTATAAATAAAATCAGTTTTAGAAAGCCCTATTACTGAAAAACGAAATCTGAAAATCACTTTCTGGTAGCCTGAAAGACAAAAAACGGAACTGAATACGAGAAAAATAGCGCGTAAAAGAAAGTGTATTGGTTGATAAAAGTGAAATACGCGAATAATACTTGCCCTGTGACTTGTCTTGGGCCTTGGAAAGGAAGAAAGGTAGGCTGAAGAGCAATCATGAAGTTGGACAGCAGGAGGATGACTAGGAAGAGGGCGAATTTGTAAAGAGAGCAACAGGGAGAGGGTTCAAATTTGCAGATGGAGCAATCAATAGGAAAACCAGAAGGTTGGACAGGGCAGCTAAGGTAGAGCGCTAGGTCAGCACTGTCAGTAGTGTAGCAACATGGAAGAGCCCTGGTGGGGCAGGCTGGGATAAGGTGTCCAGCAAGAGAGAGAGGAGATGGCAGCGAACTGGAGCAGTAGCAGCAGCTTGGAAGGCTATGGCGGCAAGGTGGAAGCTGTTGCGCAGCAAAAGGAAGAGGAGATGGCCTAGCTGTGGAGGATTCTGAATGAATTCGTATGAATCCGTGTGGTTAGGCTAGGCCACTATTTTACAGGAGAGCTAGGGCTAGCTTTTCTAAAGATAAGAAAGCTAAAAGCAGAAAAACTAAACTAGCTTTTTGGAAAAGCAAAAAGCAGAAAAGCTAAAGTAGCTTTTTGGAAAGCAAAAAGCAAAAAAGCTAAATTGTCTTTTTAGAAAAGCAAGAAGCAGAAAAGCTTAACTAGCTTTTTAGAAAAGCATCAACTTTTAATAATGTACTACTTCAATAACTCTATGAATATGATTATTCTTATTATTATTATTATTTTACCCTTCACCAAGGTTAATTAATCTAGAGGCCTAGGAGTATCAACCCTAGAACCTAGACAACGTGTATCTAGCTCTAGATAACTCAGAATTCTACCAAACTGAGACCAACTTTTAGCTCTCGAAAGGCTCTCAGAACTAGATACTTAGGGACTAGGTTTTGAGATCACTCCCAATGCACAAGCCTATGCGATCTAGATCTGTCATTGACTAAGCATCATAGCTCAACACACCAAGGCTCACCCCCAAGGCCGCTGAAGGTGTCGGGGAGGAATGGTGTCATCAGTCTCGTACGGCATGTTGGTAATTTAATACTAGGTGGAGGGTGATCCGGTAAGGTAGTCGATCGACTGGTAACTTCACTAGTGTGAAGTCCACCCCATGCACTAGCTTCCCACATCTTGTCATTGGATGTGACTGTGATGGATACTGAAGATCCATGGCCATGCTGAAGATGGCAAAGAGAGAGACCGTGCTGAAGACGGTAACAAAAGACTATACTGAAGATGGAAAACATAGGCCATGCTGGAGATGGCAAACCAAGATTGTACTGAAGACCGTAGATCACATTGAAGGTGATAGAGCCACGCTGAAGGTGGCTAGTCGCGCTGAAGGCGATAGATTGCATTGAAGGCGATGGATCACACTGAAGGCGATGGACCACACTAAAGGCGATAAGAGCTTTGATGTCCGGAAACGGTCATAGTGAAGGTGACAAGTGCTATACTGGAGATAGCAATGCATGGTGATCAGCCATGAAAAGAGAGTACTCTGAACTGCCGATGAAGATGTGCACATGGTAGCAGAAGATGCCCGGCCGGGATGTGAAGTCTTGTCACAATAATTCACATAGAAGAATACACACATATGGTCAGTAAAAATGAGATTGCAAGAAATTAAAAATAATGATCCAATATAGGGCAGTGAGAAAGAGCCATGTTACAGCTGAGAAGAGGAATCTTATTTATACTGGACCCAGCTGTAGAGGCCTGGCACCTAACCAAAACATATGGGAGTATCTTGGACCGACTTTCATTAGGAAATGCTTGAAGGGCAGATGTCTCCTGCTCACCGCCACCATGAGTCCTCTACAGGGTTTCCAAGCGACTCCAAATCTCCAGAAATGTTGAAGTTCATTGGTTGAAGTCATCTAACAATGAAGATATACAAAGTGGGCAAACATTGAAGATATACAAAGTGGGCATTCAGGATGCCCACTTTGTATATCTTGTCACATGAAATGACACAATGAAAGACTCCTTCGAAGGTCAGGTTTCCAACACTTTGATGTCAAAATAAGGTTTTGCTATTCAGTAACTAGAAGTAAGCAAAGAAGAAGCAGGCTTGCAATGGCAATAAAACATTTTGGCTGCCTTGAGTATTTTGAATGATACTCTTCTTTGCTATCTTTAGCACTTCAAGGATTTGCTGCAGCATATTGTTTTCACTCTGATGTAGCATTTTATTTCCTCGCAACACAACCCTTGTCCTTGCATGGATATATGTCGAAGATTTAGGGACCCATTCATGTATTAATGCATAGAAGCATCATTCAATTCTATACTCTTTTTCCACAAATTTATGTGTCCCCCAGGAATCTAGAATTTCTTTAAAGACGACTTCATTTTTATTGCTATTTTCTGTTCTATTTCTGTCTAACCTTCCTTGAGGAACCACAAACTTTGCCTGGTTGACGGAATTTTGTTTAAAAAAGAAACCCTGCTGTGTTTATCTGTTCATTCTGTAAGTCAAAATTTAGTACTCATTTTAGAACATCCTTGATATTAACACCTTTTATAACGTGATGCAGTGTGCCTGGACGGTAGCCCACCTTCATACCACTTACATAGGGGAAGAGGATTGGGTATTAATAATTGGCTTGTCCATCTTGAGGTCAGTTTCTTTTGGGCAGACCTTAGCTAACCAATACGTTTGTTTGAATATGCTATGGAAGTGCTGTGAGAAGACCTTGTTCTGTTCTTCAGATTTTTATGCACTTTTGAGGCATTCTTATGCTTTATATTTGACTTCATTGTGGTATTGAATCAATGTTACAGGGAGGGGGATGGTGCTCAAGCAACCAATCATGTGTATATCGGTCTCAAACAAGGTTGGGATCTTCAAATTTTATGGAAGACAGAATAACATTTGGTGGAAGCTTAAGTGATTCACCTGCAATTAACCCTGGTAAAAATAATCTTCCCGTTTGAATTCTGATGTATTGAAGGCAGAGTGGAGTTGGAGACTTAAAGACGTCATGAGCGGTGATCATAGACTTTTTGTGGTATTGTCATAGCGGAAGAAAGACCAATCAACCAAGGAAAGGGGTGTTGCAGTTTAATTGTACACTCACACACTGTTTTTTTTTGGGTGTGAACTCTATTTGTTTTTATGTTTCGAAAAGCAGTACCCAGATAGGAGACATGCAGCTACAACATCAGAACATCTCATTAAATGACAAGAAAGCAAGGCAGTCAAGATCCTGAGCATGTAGACTATCGCTGTAAAGATGCTCGAAAAAAGGTAATACTTGGCAAGGGATGGATCACCAAAGACCCTATGATTTCAGTCCTTCCATAGGGTCCATAGTGCCCAATAGCGAACCCATGTAAAGAAAAGATCATACCCATACCTGACAGGGTGAATCGCAAACAACTCGAATTGCTTGCCAAAGCAAGCATTAGAAAAACATGCCTGAAGACATTGCTATAGAAAAAGAAAGTAGTCACTAGTTTCAGGGAAATTCCAAAAAAGATGAGGCATAGACTCGCGCATGGATAGGCATCGATGACAAGTAGTAGGAGCAATGTGTTGGCGTGCCAAGATCTGTCCAAATGAAAGCACCCAAGCATGACTTGCCATAAGAAAATCTGTTGGCGAAGGAGGAGTTGAATCGCAAACAACTCGAATTGCTTGCCAAAGCAAGCATTAGAAAAACATGCCTGAAGACATTGCTATAGAAAAAGAAAGAAGTCACTAGTTTCAGGGAAATTCCAAAAAAGATGAGGCATAGACTCGCGCATGGATAGGCATCGATGACAAGTAGTAGGAGCAATGTGTTGGCGTGCCAAGATCTGTCCAAATGAAAGCACCCAAGCATGACTTGCCATAAGAAAATCTGTTGGCGAAGGAGGAGTTTGCAAGCCCATATTTTGCTGCAACCTTTTTCTTGACCATCGAGAAGTATGAGTTATGGTCAGATCACATTCTCAATCCGATAAATATTGTCACTTTGCCTCTTATAGTGCAAACCTTTAAAAACATCCTTGGAGAAGTTAGAAATATTGCTGTAGAGAGTGCATAAAGAACGCAAAAATTGAAAATGTGGGATCACCAAAGACTATGATTTCTATCCTTCCATAGAGTCCAGCTTCGTCAACACCCAATCAGTTTGTTGGGAACGGGTGAGTTCCCAACCTAGAGGATAGCCGAGTACACACACACACACACACACACCACACACTTACCACACACACACACACAGACACACACACACACATCTTTTTTTTTTTTTTGGGTGTAATCAATCTGTCTTTATATTACAAAGATGCTGTCTCCAAAGCAGAGATCAGCAAGTGCTACAGGTGGGCTTTGTTGCTCTTCATGACCTCTCCTATTTTTTTACTTCGTTTTGCCCGCCCCCTCCGCTGTATTGTCAATACTGCTTCTACTTAGTTGAATCTGCTGTTAGTTCTAAGTTCATATAGCGTCTACTTTGTTGCTTTTGGCGTAAGTTTTCTGCCCTTCTCTATAGCTGCTGTGTGTTACAGACGTGTCCTTTGCTGTGTGTGGGGTTTTTCTTGCTGGAAATGGACACTCTTCAATACAAAAAGGGTGACCTCAAAGGACGTCAAGTTCTGGTCACTGAAGGTATGGAGCCTTGTGTCAATCTTGAATTGCAGCCTTTCTTAGATACATTGCAAGAGGGATTCTCTAAACCAATCAAGCTAGTGGTTTGTCCCTCATGATCACTTGGGAATGTGAATCATTTTTGTGTGTTGTGGGACAATGATAAACCCAATCCACCACATGTGGCTTTATAGGTTGATATACCGGGTATACCATCCCAACAGGTTTTTGTAAAATTGAAATGGGGCGAATTTTGCAGGATCTTGTTTTGAGTGTGAAAAATTTAGACGTATGCAATATGAGTGTCCGGAGAGGAGTGATCGGAGGAAGTGAGACCTTTGCTTGGGCCTGCCACATCTTTTGTTGAAACCTCCCCCTGCAGCTGCACGTCCTGCCATACAATGAAATTGTGGTTTGGGGAATGCATCCCCACCCTTGGTTCCTGAAAAAGGTAAGGCTAAGATGCCTCACCTTCCAAGACAAGGGATAAAATGACATCTAGGGAGAAAGCCCCTCCTGACTGTAAATATGTATATATGGATCAAATGCTTTCCCAATAATGTTCGGTCCATTGTAATATAAATTAACGGAGGCTGGTTTAGGATTACATCAACAGTGAGAATCTGCATATTGTCTGCTTGCAAGGACATAATGAGTACTTTTTGGCTGGCCGGGAAGGTTACTTTGCGGATTTCCGCATATTTTACGCTGGTCTTCATTTCTTTTCAGGGGTTGCTGTGTTGGTACATCATGATTTGCAACCACAAGTGGCATAGAACGATCCACACGGTCGCTACCTCATTGTGCAATGCATGATAAGTGGGAAAATATATGAATCCGCTTCAGTCTACGCCTCTCGCTCTTCCGTTGTTCGTGCTGACATGTGGCATCATTTGTCTGCTTATCCATGGAGGGGAAATGCTTTTCTTTGTGGGGATCTTAACAATTTTCCATATCCCAGGGAGAATAGTACTTATCGATCTCACATGCTGCAGAGAGAACGAGATGTTGGAGTCATATGCGTGATACTTTGCATGCTTGTGATTTATGGCAGCACTTGATGCCTGATAATCTGGATACACGTTCCATCATAATGCTTTTACTCAGTATTGGGCTTTGCAGCCGTAGTTGGCATATAGATCCACACGGTCGCCACCTCATTGTTCAATGCATGATAAATGGGGACATACATGAATTTGCTTTGGTTTATGCCTCTCACACGTATGCTGTTTGGTTGGAAATGTGGCATCATTTGGCCACTTATTTGTGGCGGGGGGAAATGCTTTTCTATCTGGGTATTTTAACTATTCCCTTGCTCTTGAGGACAATAGTACTCATCAATCTCACATGCTGCAGAGAGAATGAGATGCTTGGGGTTGTATGTCTGATACTTTGCATGCTTGCGATTAATGGCAGCATCTCATCCTTGCTAGTAATGGATATAGATTCCATCATAATGCATTTACTCAATATTGGGCTAGACTAGATGCGGTACAATTTGATGATTTCACTTGTGAGATGGCGTTGAATTATTCTCTGCATTTATTGGATCACTTTCGGGTCTTGCTTTTTGATCTCCTAGTGCATGGTGGATGTTGAAAAATCATTCGAAGCCATTTACTGGGATTTTATTGCGGATGGTATGGCTCGGTTGGGTTTTAGTCCCAAAATGTAGAAAATCATTTACTGGCTCTATGAAGATGGCATAGTATGTTGTTTGTTGTTTGAAATCCCCTCTTCTTGGACATTAGGCTGCTTTGTTCGTCAAGGCTGTCCTCTCAGTGCTTTATTATTTGCTATTGCTACTCATCCACTGTTGAGCACATGGATGCTTGGTCTTGCAAGGCAGTCTGTCTCCTCAAGGGCAGTTATGTTTGCTTGCCTAAGATGCATGGGGGCTTGAACATCCTAAAATGTTCACATTCATGTGCTAACTCACAAGGCCATGTTGTTGCTCACTTTTTGGAGCAACATTAGCCCTGGACAGTAATGTTTTCTCATACGATTGGTTGTCTCCGTACGAAGACCTTTGAGCATTGGACTTCTACTATTCCAAATGTTATATTCGGGCATTTGCATGGTTTTCATTCCTTGTTGTCCTTTTTCTACCCACTTGCTCTATGGTTGACAATAGCTTCTGGTTCATTTATGTTGGTGAGGTCGCCCTCCAAATCCTGGGAACACCCTCCGCCTGCAGGATATCAATTGGAGCCATGTGTTTGATGCTTCTTTGGCTCACCTCGAGCATTGTAAGGCATATTCTTGCATTTTTGGGTATTTCTACGGTGGATGATGTGGTTGATCAGCGGGGCTGCATACACTCTTTCCCTCAGGGCTGTTTGGGAAGGCATCACAGGTCTATTTGGCACGTTATTGCCACTATCTTGCAACCTTTTTAGCCCATTCCCCACCTATTTTCAGATCTTCCTCTTTTCGATTGGAAGTTTGATCGGGTGCTTCCTGATTTCTCCCCATTCTCCTTCGGAGATCTATCAGCCAAAAAAGCCTACCATTTCTTATTTCCACAGCCATGCATTCAGGAGCTTGGAAATCATTTCTGGCATCTCGACGAGTCTCTTGCTTGGTGGAAGACTTGTCTCTGACGTATATGTAATGCAGTAAGCTTCCTTTCAAGCAGAGGATGTTCTTGTGGCGCTGTTTAGTGGGTGCACTACGTGTGGCTTATTTGATGGCTGCCAGGCGTATTACTTCCTCGGTGTTCCCTTCATGTTCGCATCCCAGGGAGACTGTGCTGCATCCTTTCTAGATCTGTCCTACTGCTTGTGATTTTCTTCTCAGATTGGAAGCTTTTCTTCATGCCCACTTTCCTAGGATCTCCTTTGGTGGGCATTTTTGGTTGTTTGGTAGATATGCTTGTACACCAGATTATGCTCAGCTCGTTCACTGGTATCACTACTGGGCTTTGTGCTCTCTATATCATGCCTGCCACACTCAATTGTTTAGGCACTCCTCGGTGGATGTTTATGCATTTTTCCGTTCTTCTTTCTGTTGGTCTCTCCAAGATGCCCACTATCTTGGGGACCCTTCTACGGCTCAGCTTGAGGTGTTTTCCTCTTTTTTAGTTCTTCTAGTAGTAGTTGCTCCATCCTGGGGCAGCTATGAATGTTACACTTTATTATAAATGAAACTGTGCTTTCCCAAAAAAAGTTGTGTGTGTACACGCATCTGTGTGGGCACACACATTTATATATGTATGTTTGTGTGTGCACGGTTGTGCATTGCATGCGCATATCATGCTGTTTCTGTCCCAAAGACACATTTCAAAATTCACAAAGAACTGACTTTTGCTCTTTTCAAATCCACTCGTGTGGAGTCCGCTAGTGTTGTTGGCTGTTCCTTTTTGCACTCTACACCTAAGATTCACTTACGTCTAAAATAACGCCAAAATGCACCAAGGAATTGCCAAAAATTGAGACAAATCTGCAAAGATCTCAATGAATTCGTAGGAAGTGAATTGTGCAGCAAAAATCATACTTTTTGCTGCAGATGATGCACTTTACCTTCTCTTGTTGGTTGCTTCAATCCCAGCGCCAGGCTTTAGGTGCACTATGTTGGGAGCACATAAAAGGAAAAAGTAGGAGAAATCAGCCTGCTTTCTTCAAGATTCTCTCACAATTCGGAGGACAGTAAGTTCAAAGTGTATGAAAGGAACACACAACTAGACACAATTAGACTTATGTGAGTTTCCACAATCCTTGATGATGTGGTAGTGCCATGGGGGAGGTCAAAAAGTTTTATCAATCCAGTAAGTTGCCCTAACCAATCTCAACAGTTGTCAGAATTTCAAAATGACCACTTGTAGGTCCAAAACTGACAGCAGAATTAAGATGAAAAATGAGCATTACCTTTGAATGCATATTCCTCTAGGCAACATATGAGCGTTGCTACATGAGGCATGGAGTCAAGGTCTTTTTAAAATGTACAAAGCAACATCTCTCTTGCTAAAGCTGCTTGGCCTCCTTTATGAGAGCCCAAAGGATTTGATCAGAACAGGTGTATTCAAGCCCTATGATTCGTGTCTATTTACAGTATTAATCATTACATTTATGATTGGGGGTCGTATCACCTTGGCTTAAAGAGAAGGTGTATTCAAGCCCTATGATTCATGTCTATTTACAGTATTAATCATTACATGTATGATTGGGGGTCGTATCACCTTGGGGCTTAAAGAGAATCTTGGTGTGGAGTTCTTCAATTATGTGCTCAAGTGATTTCTATCTCTGAGCATTGCTGCATGAGGCATGGAGTCAAGGTCTCCCTAAAATGTACAAAGCAACATATCTTTTGCTTATGCTGCTTGGTCTCCTTTATGAGAGCCCAAAGGATATGCTTAAATAAGTGTATTCGAGCCCTATGATTCGTGTCTATTTACAGTCTTAATCATTACATTTAGGCCTTTGATTGGGGGCCATACCACCTTGGGGCTTTAAGAGAATCTTGGTGAGGAGTTCTTCAATTATGTGCGTGATTTCTATCTCATTTTCTTTGAAGCTGGTAGACAAGCAACGTGTTTGTGAACTTTTTTGAGCTTTCAGGCTCCAACATGATTATGTACTTTCATGTATATTTTAGTAGTTCTTTTTTAAATATTGACCACTGTTTGCCCACCTTTTCAGACTGTAGTCTTTATATCATTTTCAATGGTGGAAATGGTATCAACTGTTTTCCACAATAGTGTTGTGTCATGTTGTTCCTTCCATTTATCAACTGTCTGGGTACCTCTGTGTTACAATAGAAACACCCCTGACCACACGACGACAGGCGTTGACCACCTGTCGACAGGTGTTGACCACATGTTGACCATGTGTCAACACAAGTCAGCCAGACGACATGAGGAGTTGATCACACGGGTTCATCCAGGAGTACTATCCGAGGCAACCATGCGTCGACACATGTCAACCACTGGTCGACACATGTCAACCAGGAGTATCATGCCCAAGGCGATCTCATCGAGAGCTGCGCACATGGAGAGTGAGCTTAGCACATGGAGCAGTCAGGAGTATTTACAGTTACACAGTGGTTTAGTGGTTCAGTGGTGCGGTGATCCAGCTCACCTGCACATGGAGAATGTGCATGACCCTTGGGCACTTTGCTAGAGACTGCCCAAGGAAGAGAAAAAGACCCAAGAGGTCTTCTGGTGCGGCTCCTTCACGTACTACCACGACTGCACCTCCCCAGCACCCTATATCACGCACTCCAGGACCACCAAGAGCAACAGGGCGCTCTGCTTCGCGCACCCTAGTACCACCAGGGGCAGTAGGGCGCCCAATGCCCGCAGCACACCCAGTACCACGATGGAGAGCTATCAGAGCGGCTCCCTTACCTCAGGAGGAGACTTTTGATCCTGTTCAGACAGACGCCTTCTAGATTCCAGAGGTGGATGTTGCTGCAGCCCCAGACACTACAGTTCCACATCAGGAGGGGCCTTTAGATCCACCAGCTCCAATCACTTTGGTTTCTGACCCCTTGGTTTCTGACCACGAGGGGGCTACAGGTACTTCTTCCCCGCAGACTGTTCCTGCCACAGTCAAGACAACCGAGAAAGTGCATGCGCAGATGAGGGCTCTTGATTTCTCTTCACCCCAGCCACAAGCCTCCTCAACCCCCAGCTCCAGTTCTGCTGATAGAGGCCTGGCAGGTCCTTCTCCTTCATCTTCCACGAGTGCAGGTCTTCTTGGCACTCCTCGGCCAGACTTGCTTATCAGGAATTCTTTTTCGGCACTGGTAGATTCGGCGACTTTCATGGATGATGAGGAGTTTGTGCCCTTTACCTTAGGGGTCCCAGTCATTGGGATTCCTTCTGACAGGGCCTCCCTTTCAGCAGGTGTGGGGATCCTTTCACCTGTTGAGTTTCCTGCCCTCAGCAGGAGTGTTTCGGCCCAGGTGAAGCTGGTCTCCTCTACTAGGTCGGGTAAGCCTTTCCATCCAGCATCCTCCTGTCGATGAGGATAGTCAGCTGGAACATGCAGGGCCTAGGCGGAGTTCCACACCGTCGCCGTAGGCAGTTGATCCGGAACCAGCTTCATCCAGGTGTCACTGGAGGTGCTATTCATATCCTTTTTATCCAGGAACACAAGCTGGATGCCAGTGATTGCTCTTAGTCTGGCAAATTGCTTTCAGGACATACCTTCTGGTCGCCTACTATGGGCACAAGGGGAGGTACTTGCATTTCGGTCTCTCTTTCTATTCTCCCCTTGGTTGCTGGTCATGGTATTATCTCCCCTTCTAGAGCTCAATGGATCATTATTTTGATTGGAGGGCGTAAACTTGGTCTTCTCATTCTTTATGCTCCTGACAACCGAGGGGAGCGGATCTCCTTTTGGAAGGAGTTACTCTCTTGGGCCCCCATTGCAGATTCTTGAATCATTGGTGGCGACTTCAACATGGTTGAGTTGCCTTCAGACAAAAAGGGAGGCAGACAGGGTGGAATTCATTCTTTCGAGAGGGCAGCCTGGGCTGCCTTCCTCTTTCAGTTCAGTGGCAGGGACACTTGGTTGGATGATGCCTTTCATATTATGCCACAGTCACTCCTGTACTCTTGGTCGAACAGGAGAATACACATGCCCATTCATGCACGGATTGACAGATTTTATGTAGATGATTGGGCACTTGACAGAGGAGGATCTGTATGCATTTCTTCTGGGGTTTCCACCTCAGATCATTTTCCAGTGGTGTTGCAGATTCTTGAGCCTCATTGGAGAGAACGCTCTACCAGTGTCAGGATTCCGGATGCTTTTTATGCAGAGGAGAGCCTCACGGAGGATATTTTACAGATTTGGGTTTCTCTCTCAGATGTGAGATTGGTATACGCCAGCAGTTATCGTCCCTTTAGAGGAAAGAGCAGAAGAGGCCCACAGATGCTTGGATTCAGGAGCGCCTTGCTGCAGCAAGGGCTCATTTGCAGACATTGTTGGATCAGAGAGCAGAATATGCCTTTCATGCACGGGAATCCTTTTGGATTCAGATGGGTGGCAGGGTCAACAAACACTTTTTCTCTACTCATGGGCCCAAACATAGTAGAGATAGTGTTTCGCAGCTTGTTGACTTAGGCGGGGTGTTACAATCAGATCCTGATGCTGTCATGCGTGTAACTTCAGATTTTTTTGCATCCCTTCTTATTGCAGATCTAGGCACACAGGTCATTGATGATGCCAGAGAGGTTATTTGGCAGTGTATCCCTGTATTGGTGAAGGATGAGATATATGTTTCTTTGGATGCACCTTTCACCAATGCAGAATTCAAGACTGCATTACTTGCCCTTCACAAGGGCAAGTGCCCAGGTTCAGATGGACTTACCCCCTCCTTTTTTATTACTTTTTGGGAGCAGATTGGTGATCACATTACATCAGCCCTGCAGGGTGTGTGGGACTCTGGTGAGATGCCGGACTCACTTACAGATGGTCTCATTCATCTCATCCCAAAGGGGGGTAATAGGAATCTTGTGTCTCAATGGAGACCCATCACTCTATTGGGCACTTTTTACAAGATTCTGGCGAAAGCCATCAGTCTGCGGCTACAGGTTTTTCTTCTAGATTTGATTCATGATACGCAAACAGGGTTTGTGCATGGCAGAAGTATTTTTGATAATATTTTCTCATTTTGGGAGGCCTCAGAATGGGCCATACAGAGCTGCCAAAGATTGGCCATTCTACTCTTGGACTTTGAGAAAGCTTACGATAGAGTAGACTGGGATTTTTTAGAGGGTACTTTATCTCGCTTTGGTTTTTCAGATGCATGGATTAGAGGAGTATCCTCTCTCTACAGATCAGCCCATCGCCAGTTGCTCATTGGGGGTACCCCCTGTTGTACCAGTGATGACGGGTGTTGTACCAGTGACTTCCTCGAAAAGTGTATTTTTGCGAAGGACTGCAGCTGTTTCATCTTCTCTCGTCACCACTTTCACCGATGCAGTCATCACCACAGTTCAGGCGACCTCTGACCATGTGTTGGACCTGAATCTTACTTTAGGCCCTGACTCCCATGGGCTTTCTCAGGGACTGTCTTCTCAGGGAGTACTTCACATTTCGGCCTCCCCACCACGACCACCACAGGGCAGAGACAGGAGCAGAGACCAGAGTGGGAGCCCCTCCCCAGGAGATTCTCCATCAGCCACTTTAGCATCAGAGGAGGTATTTGAGGGAGGGAGTTTGTTCAAGTCTGTGGATTGCCCACCCCTTCATCAGAATGATATGTTCACAGCTTACATAGCTGCTTCATCAAGCCCACCGCTTTCAAATGTTTCTCTTGTGGGAAAACAGAATGAAGATTACAGCCAAATACTATCTGTTCTTCACATGAAACGCTCACCAGTATGCGGGGAAGAGGAGGATCTGAATCAAATCTTCACCATTCCTTCGTAGGAATGCCTCGCACAGAACAGAAAGATCTCGAGGGCCCCGACATGTTTTGTGCACTTAGATAAATTGGCACCTACAGGCAACCTGTCTACAGAGGAAGAGGGAGCTCTCCCTGACATGTTTGAGGAATTGGGGGGCGTGATTAATTTGGCTGACAGGATGAATTACAGCGATAGGTACGCCTGGATGAAGAGGTCCTTGCATCTTGCTCAGTGTATCATGGATGACACTTTCACGCAGCTAGGGACAACGGTCTTCAATTCCACAGGTAATGCTCATAAGCTCCTCTCCCAACAGCAACATTTGAAGTTAGAATTTGAGAGAGCTCAAGCAGCCCAGCAGCGCGTCATAGAGGTGACACTTCGGCAACAGGAGGAAAGGTGGCAGAAAGAGAAGGGCTCAGCTATTCACGAGGGTGACATCGCTTGGAACATTCAGCGGGCTGCCCTTGAGGATCGCCTCCACAGTCACAAGCAGGAATGGGAAGCAGAAATGACAACACTACGCAGCCAGCATGCAGCAGCTCTGGCAACTTTGCAAAGCCAGCATGTCACAGAGGTGACCAGATTTCAGCGGGAGATCACACAGTTAAAGGAGTCGTTGTCTTCCTCAGAGATTGCCCAGGAAAAATCAGAATCTAGAGTGGCTGAATTGGAAAAGAAGCGTTCATCCATGGAGGAAGAATTCACAGACCTTCGGACACAGTTGGCCACCCTCCAGACTTCCCAGTCCACCTTGCAAGGGCAAAAGGATCATTACTACCGGCAATACCACTGGTATAAAGCCAAGTATGAAAATTTACGTGATGGACACGCTTGAGGCTGAGGAGGAAACACCCCATCTAGAACTACATATGACTGGGGCAGAGCAAAGGGATGAGCAAAAGGCCACAGAGCTACATAAGAAGGTGGAAGAGGAGAAGGCTACTGAGGACCTCCCTCAGTAATTTGATACATGGGTTTTTGGTTTTTTTTGCACTGTTAGATTTTTGCCAGGCTGATTGGCTCTCAATGTAAATATCAGGGTGTTTTATCTCAGGATGTACTCAGTTTTTTTGCAATTTTCCATACCGTCCCTTATCAAGCAGCAGCTTATTTTCCCAGTTTCAATTTAATACAAATTTTGGAATTACTTGCACGGCCAACCATATGGTCTGTACCATTTTCTTTTCCTACTCCATCACCATATCAATGGTTTGTAAGTTCTTTTTTCTTTGACGGGTTCCTCCTCCATTTCTATTCACCGAAATGGTGAATGATAGTGGCGGGGGAAACTGCTACAATAGAAACACCCCTGACCACACGACGACGGGCGTTGACCACCTGTCGACAGGCGTTGACCACATGACGACATGTGTTGACCACATGTTGACCATGTGTCAACACAAGTCAACCACACGACAGGAGGAGTTGATCACACGGGTTTATCCAAGAGTACTATTCGAGGCAACCATGCGTCGACACATGTCAATCATTGGTCGACACATGTCAACCACAGGTCAACCAGGAGTATCATGCCCAAGGCGATCTCATCGAGAGCTGCGCACATGGAGAGTGAGCTTAGCACCTGGAGCAGACAGGAGTATTTACAGTTACACAGTGGTTTAGTGGTTTAGTGGTGCGGTGATCCAGCTCACCTGGACATGGAGAATTTACACCATCCTGATTAGAAGAGGTTGGCGAGTCAGGGAGTCAGGAAGTCGCCGTAGCCATCAAGAGAGCCAACGGCACAACAGCCATCTTCAACATGTAAGGAGATAAGAGGATGACCAATGGGAAGAAAGGGGGAGATTCTCAGCGAAGAAGGGGCCCTCCAAGGCGAGGATGAGGATGAAGGCTAGGGTGGAAAGGGGAGGGGAGGGAGAGCATCGAGCATTCAGCGTTCGGCACTGGAGCGGGAGAAAGGAGAGTGTGAGGAGAGAGAGAGGCTGGAGCTACGAGCTCGCCAAGGAGAGAGTGTGTGTACCCTCTGTCTACTATGGGGATAGACCTAAGTGTTCTTGTGACTTGCGACTTGTGACCTGGAGACACTGGTCCAGTGATATGTACTTTGGCCATCTTGGTCACTTTCTCATTTTTCTTGTCTCTTCCCAATATGGGGATTGTTCACTAGTGTATGACGAGATTTTCTTATTCTGCTTATGTTGTGGAGTTCTCAGGTGATTGTCATTTAGCATAGTGCACTCGTACGTCGTTGTTCACTGCAGTATAGCATACGGCACTTGCACACCACTGCACGGTGCACTTTGCGCGATCCATTGCATTAGAGCATTGCAACACTCTAGCTTCTCACGCCAGCGGCCTTTGGCCTCCGGTAACACCTCCGGAAGGATAGGAATCCCTCCCCTCATACACTCTGAGATGCTAATTTATTTTTTACTCCTTGCTTACTCTTTTTGTGAGTTGACTCTTTTTATGGAAGATTATTTCATATGTTTGAATGTGCTTAATGGAGGTATGAGGCAATGAAACCCCTTCTAAAGGAAACTCAAAACATGCTTTTGATTATTTCATGCAGATTTTCACAATTGGAATCGGGTGAAAGTGAGATACTGTGATGGCGGATCATATAGTGGAGATATACAAGTTCTAACAAAGTTTAAAGATGATAGCTCGAACCAAGTATGCCATTTCAAATGCTGGTGTTTACCTTTCCTCAAAGAAATTTTACAATCCTCTTGAGTTTGAGGCTTGGGTGCTGTTTCTGTACTAGAAATTCCATCACTCTAACAGTACAGACAAAGCCTTATGCAGAAGTTTGTATTTTCAGGCCAAGAACATATATTTTAGAGGGCAAAGAGTTTGGCAAATTGTGATGGAGGACCTTTTGTCAAAGGGCATGATGAATGCTGAGAAGGTGTGCAATATGTTAGGTTTGAAAAAGAACTCTGGAAAGATTAAGACTAAAGATTATACTATGAGGTTTACCGACATTAACGAATTTGAAGACAGTATTTTGTAGAATTAGGGACTATCAGTGGTAGAGGTAAGAGTGCTTGGTTGTTTTAAAGATCCTAATTTTATATTCACGTGTTATTGGAGTTGCAACTAGTGGATTTTATTAGGACACACTGCTTGTGGAGTTGGATTGGGACTTGAAGAGTCTGGTCCTCTCTTTATAGGGACTCCTTTGTGGGTTTCTGTGAATATATCACCCGTAGTGGTGACAAATTTCAGCAGAGATGATGGTATTCGATTTCTAATCCCTATGGTTGTCAGACCTTAGTATGGCCTATCTGAAAATTTTGTGTTAATAAAATGTTCTCACTCTTCTGTGCCATTTAATGGGCCGGCCATCTTTGTTATGAGGTGTCAAACAGATGCGGAGTCCCGGCTATGATGGCCAAAAGCAATTTGCTGCTGTTCTTCTGTGATTCTCCTTGCGGGGCAAGTTGTTGGAGTTTCTTTCTTTGTGAAGCTAGGTGACTTGCTCTCTTCACCCACATGCATACTCTCTAGGCCTTATGAGTTGAAGCTCAATGTTTTTCAGGACATGGTTGCTCAGAAGCTTTACTTTTCTCAGCTCCTCTCTGTGCTAGATGTAGACAGGTCATCATGGATTCAACATGTAATCAGGCAGACATTGGCACGTTTGGTTCGATACTATGTTTTAAATCCAAATCCAGCAAAGCAAATATACAAAGACATCTTTAAATCCCTGCTAAGATGAGATTGGTCTATCACAGAAGATGGTGGCAAATGCCACTCCAATCCTTAATGATGGAGAGCCATGGCAAATGTTGTTGAGATATCGAGCTCCACTCGTGATATGCCAGGGTGACCGTTGTGCATTTATGTCACTGACTTGTTAGCTGCAGATGCGGTTGGTACACCGCCCACGAATAATAGCTGGATGATAGCTATCCTTATCTACTCTAGTTTGTGGCTCAATTAGTATGCCACCTTAGTTAGTTGAGTTTGGTTTGAGACTCACATATAGGATTCTTCTATTTCTTTGTACTAGAGTTCTTTTGGCTTTCACAACTAAGAAGAGGAAAACTATTTTCAGCCTCCACCTGTGTGTGTATTCCCCCATTGTGCATGTGAGAAAGCCGCAAGTGAGACTCCTTCCCTCTCTCCCACTATCTTCACATGGTATCAGAGCCTTGTTCGTGGTAAGGAGCTTAAGCAAGCAAACCAAGTTCGCGGTGTCCTGGTAAGAGGACCAGTGTTGCTTTCCTATTTTGAGTTTGGGAGCAAATCTCTGCAAGTAGCACAGCCAGAAGTGCAAGAGTGCATTGTCTCAGATTGAGACGCCCTTCGCGGTGTGGCGAGAGCGCAGTATATTCGAGGCCATTTCGGGGCCCGTTTTGAAGGCGGAAGTTCTTCGCAGGCACTCAGAAAAAGGCCTTGTCTTTGTTGTGTGATCACTGCTCGCGGCTGGTTGGTGAAAAGTTGCCGCAGAAATTGCATCGTATGCCTGTGTGCAGAGATATTGGGAGTTGCAGAATCATGCTTGTTGTCTGTTGATGCAAAATCGTCACTAGGAAGTAACTGTGTGGTCAAATACCACTTTTGTCAGTTTTGCAGATCTGCCCGTGTGAGGCAAAAGCTGTGTTTTTTGCAGTGACAGAATATTTTGCAGTGTTCTGTAATGGCCTCTGATTCTCTTTCACAGATTGTCACTGAAAAGCTTGACAAGAACAACTTCCAGGCATGGAAGTTTAGAATGATGAATTTCCTTATGGGAAAAGGCTATTGGGAGTTCATTACAGGAAATGAAGAAGAACCAGTTCTTCCTAATGTTCCCAATCAACAGGAAATGCAGGCATTCAAAGGATGGCATGAGAGAGCAAGAAAAGTTATATATTGGCTGTCTATCAGCATTTCGGATTCTATGATTATGCATATTCAGGATGCAAGTACGCCAAAGCAGGCATGGGATACTTTGGCAAAAATGTACAGCACAAATACGCAAGTCAGGAAAATGCAGCTCAAACAGGAGTTGCATAATGTGCAGAGAGAAAATTTGAGCATCAATGACTACCACATGAAGGTGAAGAAAATTGCAGATGCACTTGCTTCCATTGGGTCGCCAGTGGAAGATGATGATCTAGTTTCTGTGACCTTGAATGGTCTAGGAAAGGATTATGCACAGTTTCGGACATCCATTGCAGTCCATGAAAATTTTTTTGATTTTGAAGAGTTGTTTGCTCTTCTAATTTCTGAAGAGCAGAGAAATGGGGGTGCATCTTCTTCAGGAGGAACTTCAAAAGAAACTGTCTTCTACTCAAATGCTGGAAGAGGTAGAGGAAGAGGAAGAGGAAGAGGAAGAGGAAGAGGAAGAGGAAGAGGAGGAGGAGGAGGAGGAGGCCGATCTGCAGGCCGTGGTAGAAATCAGAATATGCAGTAAACTCAAGAAAACCAGTCCTGTGGAGGAGGACGTGGTAACTCTAGAGGCAGGGGGAGCCAAAGAGGCCGTGGTGGATGGCAGAGAGGCCAAAATGCAAACAACAATGTTGAATGCTACTACTGTGGTAAAATGGGCCATATGGCTAAGAACTGCTACAAAAAGCAGAATGACATTATGAATGGAAAATTGCAGCAAGGCAATTATGCATCTTCTAGTAGACAGGGTGATGATAGAAATGAGCATCTATTTATGGTGCAACACATGACCAATTTTGTGACAAGTGCAGAAGAACGAAATGATGTGTGGTATGTTGACTCAGGTGCGTCAAACCACATGACAGGTTATGCAGAGTGGATGCAGGATGCAAGGAAAATGAAAAAACTAGGATTTGTGGAGACTGGTGATGATACTGCACATCCTATTGTGTAGATTGATAAAATTCCTTTGTCTATGCTGGATGGGAAAAAGAAATACCTGTCTGATGTATTTCATGTCTCAAACATCACCAAGAACCTGGTTTCTGTTGGTCAAATGGTTGAGCAGGGCTTGCAGGTCAGATTTAATCCTCATGGATGCTTTGTTGAGGATATGAAAAATAACGGTCGCTTGATAGCAAAAGGAAAGAAGAAGGGGAGGATGTTTACGTTGGATGCAGACATGCCTGAATTGAGTGCAGCAATGTTTGCACATGGGACCGGTGTAGTTGCAGATATTGATGTCTGGCATAAACGCATTGGTCATGTTAATATACAGCGACTTAAATCAATGCAAGTTGAAAATATTGTTGCAGGATTACCTAAATTCAAGGTTGCAGAAATGCATAAGGTTTGTGAAGCCTGTCAATTTGGAAAACAGGCAAGGAAATCATTTCCTAAGCATGTTCAAGAGAGTAAAAAGCCATTGGAATTAATCCACTCTGATGTGTGGACTACTAAAGCTGCATGTATTGGAGGCTGTCACTATTTTGTCACATTTATTTATGACTTCAGCAGAAAACTTTGGGTATATTTTATGAAAAAGAAAAGTGAAGTGTTTGGGCACTTCAAAGCTTTTAAAGCTATGGTTGAAAAAGAAACAAACCTGCAAATAAAATGCCTAAGGTCAGATGGAGGGGGAGAGTACCTCTTAAATGAGTTTGCAACAGTCACTTGGAGCAGCAAGAAACAGCCTACAGTTGCCTTGTCGAGCATAGAGGCTGAGTACAGGGGTGCAGCAATGGCTGCATGTGAGGTAGCTTGGTTGCATAAGCTACTTTATGATATGCATCAGTCTATAGATGGGCCAGTTGTCATTTATTGTGACAACATGAGCAGTATATACTTGGCAAATAACCCAGTCTATCATGTTAGAACAAAGCACATTGAGGTGCATTATCACTATGTGTGGGAGAAGGTTTTACTAGGTCTTATTGATCTAGTTTATGTCAGCACAGAGGATCAGGTAGCTGACATATTCACGAAGGCATTGGGCGCAGAGAAGCTGCGCAAGTTCAGAGACCTGCTTGGTGTGCAAGGATTGGGATTGAGCTCGAGAGGGAGTGTTGAGATATCGAGCTCCACTCGTGATATGCCAGGGTGACCGTTGTGCATTTATGTCACCGACTTGTTAGCTGCAGATGCGGTTGGTACACCGCCCACGAATAATAGCTGGATGATAGCTATCCTTATCTACTCTAGTTTGTGGCTCAGTTAGTATGCCACCTTAGTTAGTTGAGTTTGGTTTGAGACCCACATATAGGGTTCTTCTATTTCTTTGTACTAGAGTTCTTTTGGCTTTCACAACTAAGAAGAGGAAAACTATTTTCAGCCCCCACCTGTGTGTGTATTCCCCCATTGTGCATGTGAGAAAGCCGCAAGTGAGACTCCTTCCCTCTCTCCCACTATCTTCACAAATGTGTGGGAAGAAACACAACATGAAAGTGATTTGGAACAAGTTTAACTGGCGCCAACAAAGTGGCAACAGAACATAAGCCACATCAAACTCAATCAACAACCAGGAAAATAATAGAAGCCATGTAAATAGCGTAAGATTTCCACTGCAGTGGTCAAAAACCGCTCTATAGTTGTTCATAAGTCTCTGGGACTACTTGCCAATAGGCATCACAACGAGGGCCAAGGCCATTGCATGCAAAGGCAAGACTAAGTCCAAGCATTCATGTTTTAAATGGTGCTTCATGCTGAAAGTGTAGGGAGCATTAGGGTGAAATGTGATGGAGGGGACGGCAGGTGCCTAATGCCATGCTGTAGGCAAGACTAAGTCCAGGTATTCATGTACTAGTTGGTGGTTCATGCTGAAAGTGTAGGGAGCATTAGGTGAAATGTGATGGAGGGGACGGCAGGTGCCTAATGCATGCCCAGGGCGATTCTATGAGGGAAGTTAAGGCTATGGCTAGACTGAGATGGTGTTTATATAATTTGAATGGCAACTCCGAGATCTACGTTATTCTTTAGCACCTGAGACTGCTCCCTTGTCTGTATGGCAAAGCTGAGACTGTAGTTATTCTTTCACATATAGTGAGCGCCATATAGCTTTGTAAGGTGGTGGTGGTGGAAGGGGTGGAGGTGGCATGACAACACCACAGTGCTCTTGCTGGATCCAAATAATCCAGAAGGGCATAAGAGCGTTAAAAAAAAGCGAGGAGTTGCACCCAGCATTGAAAATCTCCTGAATGGATTGATGGTTTGTTCTGACTTGCACAGCTATTGAAACATATCTTTATAAGAATATCTTGTTATTGGTTTGGGGGAGGAATGTGTGGGGTTAAACTACACAAAATGGAGCTGGGGCACTCTCGGATTTCCTGAGGATGTAAATGCTTCCCTTTAGAAATAGAGCATAAGGAATAGCTATTTATAATTTTTGTTTTGAGAGCAGCTTTGCTGTGTGAGCCACTTACACCCACTAGACGTCTCATGGAGAACTTTCCCCCTGCCTTATGTATTGGTGCCACCTTTCCCCCTGCCTTATGTATTGGTGCCACCTCAACTGTGGACCCCCTGCTCCATAACTAACGAGAGAGCGGACAAGATACCAGGACCCTAACGGACCCAGGCATGCAAGACTTGCCTTAGGCCCCTAGGCCTCTAGCTCACCATGCTAAAACTCCATTAATGGGTGGGTGCTCGATTACACTAAGAGCTGCCATACCACAAGCAGACATTGTGGCAATTTGCAAAGGTACATTCTTTGAGATTTAATTCAGGTCCTTTGTAAATATGGTACAAGCATGGGTATCGAAATACATTATGGATAGCGTCCCTGATTTTCTTGATGCCCTTATGTATGAGAAGCAGCGTAGATATCAATCACCTCAGGAAGGATTGCTTGGGCTGTAAACTATTTTTATTTCCACTGAATAGTGTAAATTCAAGATGCACCATACATGTAACCTCTCTCTTTTTTCCAGACGAAAGAACATTCTGTTAATAAACTCCCTAATGACACGGACAAGGAAAATACACCTCCCCAATGAAGGGTACAATAGGAAAAACACAAGCATATCCCATTGGCTGGACACCCTATGTGGAATTACCTTGTACAAAGGGCTGAAAAATAGCGATTGTGGTGGTTTAGAATGCCATATTATACCAGCATCTGTGAAATGAAGGAAAGTTCCTGGCTCCCATATGCTGATAAAAGTCTCCCTCCTGCGCCTAGTGCGATCAGAATCTCCCTGGAGTCTATCCCATCTGCCTTTGAGAGTATGAATGATATCTAGCCAAATGCTGGCCAGTGTCTCCGAGGCTGATGCGGTCTGCTGCTGTATGGCCTGCCTGCAGCTAGCTGTCCATATGACCCGGCAATGATGCTCGCTATCAGCTCCCATCTACGACAGTGTCCATGTATGTAAACTATTTGTGCTCTTAGGCATGTGGAAATGACTTCGAGGATAATCACAAGACCCTTGCTGCTCAAGCTGAGAAACGATTTCAGAACGTGGAAGCTGTGAAACTCATAGAAAATACTCAGAAGACTTCTTGTAACTCTGAGGCGGGCTGCTATCCATGGATTGAGATACAGGCAGCAAGAGGGAGCTCTTGCAGGGACATCCAGCAAAAATGAAAGGACAGCTATTTGCAGTAAGAAATAAGATTCTTCAAAACATACTTAACCTATCTTCAATCCCTTGCAATCCTCTCCAGGAAGTAAAAACACATAGAATACATTCAAATAACAAATTGCAATTTCTAGATAGTATTTTAGGGCAGGAAAATGATGATCTATAGGCTACACAAGAATGATGGAGGTTTAGTAATGCATTAATGATCTAGATTCTTCGAAAATCTGAATACTGGTAAACTATAAAGCCTGAAATGTGCATGATGTACACACGTCAAAAATTGCAAATTACAATACCATAAACTTTGAACGTTGGAGCTTGATACTAAAGAAAATCTCAATTCTAAATGGCCATAATCTGGATTTTGCCATGTTGAACAAGAAATTGTCAAAGCATGTGTCCACTGAGCTGTGAGCAATCAGCACTGCCATCAAATGATCAATGTTCAAATAAACACAGAATGTAGATTCCTTGGAGGCTGGATCTTGGCCAAGGGCACCACTGACCAGACCTTAAGGAACCGTAAAACGCTATTGTCTCAAAAAACAGAAACAGCCTCTCATCATCTATCAATTTCTCAAGGATCTTCAAAGTGACCTCCATCGTTTGTTGCGATAGACATACATTTAGTACAAAGAGGTTTATATGGATGCGTGGATATGTATGTGTGAGAGCATATATTTATGGTCTAAATCCATTGTTGGCTGCTGATGACATCGGTGCAGATGTGATAGTAGCAGTTCCCTGTTGTGCATGATGAAGTTTCATGGTCTTTTAAACGGCGAAACAGTGATACATTTTTCAGAACAATACGGTACCGAAGTATGAATTACAACAGAGGTGGGCGAGTAATCCCCATCCCATAACCTCCGCACAGGATCCAACAAAATACCCAGGTGCGGAGAGAAACTCTCAATCCGCAGCTCACAAAACAAAACCCACCCAAAAGCCTGCTTAAGAAAGAGTAGAAGCATGAATCCTTGCCCCAAATACCTGTGTTCAAGCACATGCGCTAGAAGGAACCTGAGGGAGCAAATTGCTCAAACCATCAAGCTGTTTGGAGGGAGAACAAGAGGCCGAACACTGTCACGAAGGAGCAAGGCCATAGTGGTAGGCTCAACAGAATCCCAGCAACCTAGGGGTGAAGCACTCCCCAAGACCCCTTCGAATGTAAATGATGAGAGTGTTAGTGCCCTCCAATCATAGTTACTAGGGAATGGGAATGTTCCGGGAACGTCGAATGCTAGAATGGGATCATATTTGGAATGGGTAATGGGAATGGGAACGCCATGCCATCAAATCACATGGAAATATACCAAAATATGAAAAGAAAACCACTTTTGGCAGCTATGAACTTTCCATTTCACCTTTGAACTTTTAAAAACACACAAAATTTTAAAAAAACTGAAATGTACATGTTTGCAATGGTTATGCAATAGAGGTGCAGAATACTATAGATCAGGGAGCATATGATATGCAAAATACAAGAAAAGGAGGCCATGCTTCAGGCCTGAAGACCTCAGTAATAGGACTTGAGACTCTAGGGTCAAGTACATGGTATATAGAAAAAGAGAGAGTCAGCCCTAAATTCTAATGGTCTGAAGATGGTATAGTAATAGAGGCCTCTCCCGAGCCTCATCATCTTGGTCTTGGGTCCCATCATCATCCTCATGCTCAGCCTGCTCAGGAGGATCCTCTGCTGCATCATTGTTTGAGTGGTTTTCTTGAGTTTTGAGCTTCCTCGAAGTAGCTTTCTAGCTGCCTTTTGTACAAACTTCAGCGGCTAGTGGGTCTTGGCTCCTTGTTGAGCTTGGGCGTTTTTCCTGGCCTGCTTTGGAAGGAGATGAAGGCCTAATCTCAGCGCTTCAAGCCTTTCTTTGCTCTGCTGGAATCCTTCTCGGCGAGCTTTCTACCAGTCCATTCAAAGCTTGGAGCAGCCTTTCTGCCAGCAGCAAGAGTCCCAGATCCCTTGGGTGGAGCCTTCCGAGGGGAAGTGGACTAAGGTGGAGAGGAAGAAGCTGAGTAAGGTGGTTGCGAAGAACCGGAGGCAACACACGAAACTTAGCGAGAGGGCGGGAGTAGAGCTAGAGGTAATTTTCCAGTTGCAAGGGGAGCAGTCAGAGAGTGCCCCCTATGGCCGACCCCACACCCCACAGGATGAGGCGTTCTTTGATCTACCCACATATCCCCGGAGCCAGTGACCCAGTGCAATGAGGTACCTTCGTAGCAACATGCCACGGGAGTGAGAGCCTCTTCATCGCTTGCTGTCCCTTCAGCCCGCCCCCTCCCCTCCTCCAGACATCCCCTCCTCTTTGCAGTCCCCCCTGACTGAGTCCACTCCTCCCCTTCTGACCGCTCCTCAGGGGGCTGTTATTCTCAATACCCCCCCCCTTTCCACTGCTGCAACCTTTCTTTCTTCTTAATCTACAAGTCCCTGGGCCTCACCCCTAGGTCAAGGGCGAGGCTGAGCCTTTTCCCACAAAGTCTAGTGGCCTCACCCTTGCAACCACACTCTAGCACTCCTCCATCGCAGGGTGTAGCTTCTGTAGTGTGGTCAGGAGCCAGCGGCCCCTTCCCCTCTAGACCATGGCTTCCTCCTCTCTTACTCGCAGCCTACCCCTCTCTTTTCTAGGACTCTGCCTCCTCAAAGAAGCCAAAGTTAGGCGGCGGCTTCTCCTAGCTTCCAGGTCCGAGGCCTCGCCCTTGGCAACCCTTGCTGAGGGAGTTTTGAAATTTGGAGGATTGGATCGTGGTATTACCTAGACATTCCGGACGAGTATCTTCTTTAGAGATGACAATGATGATCTTGCAGCCCTAGAAAGGGGATCCATAAGAGTGGTAGGTCCCCGCACTCTCCTTTTTTGGGGCTTCGACTTTGCCTCCATGGGAGAGAAGTGGATCCCCATTTTATTTGATTGTATGATGAAAGAGTATCTGTTTCGCATGATGGAGGACTAGATGGGTCCCTAGGGGATAGATCGTTGGCTCACCCATGGAGACTCAACTACTCGTCAGTACTTGATTCCGAGGTCAGCAGATTTGTGGATTGTCGAGGACTTACAGCAGCAAGATAGGCCGAATTCCGCTGTGATCATGAAACCATGGACCACATTCTCACGCTCAGATGTATCTCTGGGCCTAGCAGGCTACCATGGCTATCTCTGTCCTCTTCTATGGCACTTGTAGCAGGTGGGGACTAGAGGTGTTGGCATGCACGCACAAAGAGATGGTTTGAGTGATTGGGACTCCACATGGATAGACTACCTCCCTTCCAGTACAGCATGGATGCTCCGTTTTCCCCCCTCCTATTACACGAGATCAACCAGGTTATTCGTGAGGATCTATTACAGCTACACACATTTCGGACCTGGTTGGGACCGAGTGAACTCCCAGTGAATCTTAGTTTCTATAGAGATCACTTCTTACATATCACAGTGGAGGGTTCCATTGACCCATCAGGATACACACAGATTTACCTACCCCCCTCACTGAGGATCTCTCTTGGGCAGTTCCCGGTCTCTTCACACAGACCTCGTATTGAGAGCGGCAGAGCAGAGCGACTACCCAGGGAGAGGCGCATATGCACATTGTGTGAGATGCAGGAGGTTGAGACAGAGGAGCAATTCATCTTTCGGTGTCCTGTTTACTATGAGATCCGAGGGTGTTTCTATTGCCTCTTCAGAGATAGCTATGGAATTTTGTCCCGATTCCTCTCCTAGCTGGACGAGCGGACGAGCGGTGTTTGGCAGGTTTCATTCATGAGGTACTTAGACACCACGAGAGGATACTCCAAGCACGGAGACAGGAGTAGAATTTTTCCTTGGCTGATCCCTCTCAGAGCTCTATCACGGAGCTCTTTCAGCCAGATCACATGGACTCCTACGAGATGAGGCCTCAACATGACGTGACCCGGAGCCTGTGACTCGATAGCTGAGACAGAGGGTTGACAAACGTTTCACACTTGGGGACATCCCCTCCCTGTTAAGAGTCGGATCCCGACCGACGAGGGTCACAGTAGCCCTAGTTAGACGTAGAGCTACGACCTGGGGACGCGCCAGGACTGCACCTTTGAGTGGCCGACCACTCTCTATTGCTGATTTCATGCCCCCATTGCCTCATCCACCTTGATGTCCTACTGCTAGTGTTGATGATGATACTGAGATTGATATATAGTCGACCATTGACATGACTATGTTGTACTTAGGACTTACTACTACCCTTCTGCATTTTTTGCATTTTGCATTGGTGTGGATGCTCGTTTAGTAGCTCCATTACCACAGCTCGTTTGTACCAGGTTTTTCACAGTCTCATAGACTCATCGGTCTTCCGAAGACTTTAATAAATTTTCTTTGTTTCTTTCTCTCTCTCTCTCTCTCTCTCTCTCTCTCTCTCCATAGATTAGTATTTAGCAAGGGCCCTAGCATGCCCTTTGCTTCAGCCCATTCAGGCTTGTATGAGTTCACTTTTCTGTGTACTTTGTCCCAGAGGCCCGCGAGGCCTCTCGTGGACGTTAATACATCTTTCTTTCTTTCTTTCTCTCTCTCTCTCAGCCCTTATCTCCCTCAGCCCCCCCCCCTTCCCCCCCCCATCTTGCTGTTGCTGCTATACGGTGTGGCGCTCTTGCTGCTCCTGTACGGCGCCCTGCCCCATGTCGCGATCTGCGCCTAGCCCTTGTGGCTCAGCCATAGCAGCAACTTCTGCCATGAAGCAGATGCATGCTGCTCCCGCCCCCATCCTTGGGGCATAAACTGCGCCTGCAAGTGATGGGGGGTTGCTACTAGCACATAGACCCCCAGGCGCCTTCCTTGGGGGGTTTCGGGTTCTGCCCAGCCCAAAGGCTAGTGGGCTGCTACACAGGGCTTTTCAGCTCTCCACCACCTAGCCAACAATAGCCTTGGCTCCCGTCAGCTCCCAATAGCTCCAAACTTGCAAGGACAACAAGAAGTTCAGGAAAGTCAGCACCGATACCAAGAAATTGCAAGGAAGAAAGCTTCACCAGCAAATGCAATAATAGAGAGTCAGAGGAAGGGTAGCTACAGTTTGGTGATGGGAGGCCATCAGGTGTCCCTGGCTCTTGTCGCCGTCTGGGAGGACATTTTCTACACCCTCTGCCGCCATCTGGGAGTATGAGACCCTGGCTCTAGAGCGACTGTTGAAAGGCGAAAGAATTTCTGCAAGGCTTGACCCGCATGCATTTTTTATGTCCTCACCAGGAGGGGTATGTGCTGGATGCATAGCCGGCTACCTTGATTATTAGCCATGTTCTAGAGATTCTCTAGGTAGTGAGCTGGGTTCTCTAGAAACTGGCTGCTTTCTTTTTGTCAACCAAGTTTGTTTTGCTTTATTTTCCCATGATCAGCACCTTTTGGATTGCTAATTTTATGGTTGATTTGTTTGCAAGCATTAATAGAATTCCTTTTCTTTGGAGAAAAAAGGGTCTCTGAGCCCTTGCAAAGTTACGTCACTCCATGCATCCCACTCAGAAGAAGAAACAAAAGTTGTCTAAATTGAGTTTTCAGCTTAAAAAGCTGAATCAATATTAGGAAATTGTAAGCAAAGCGTGTGTCAGAATACTTCAAGAGATTCTTGTCTTGGGACATCTTACGAAAAACACCCAAATTGTAGTGATGGCAAGTGATGAACGAGACAACATGATTTCCCATATCAACGGTAGGATCCACCCAATCCAACTTACCGATATCCTTAAATAGATTATTCAGCCTACGTGCCATGCAAGGGATGAAAGTAAGGCGATGATACTTCTCTTCATGAATCTTCCCCGCGTCTTTGTTGGAGTTCTCATTGGAAACAAAGTGAATAACATTATCTGCCTCCATATACTAAATGGCCTCCATCCAAATGCTAGCCAATCTGTTGGCTGACTTTCCCTCCTTTGAATTATCAGTAGCTTTAATAAAAAATCTGGCCCCTCGAGAGTATGCAACAATGTCATGAATAGAGTATGTATATATATTTGTGTGTGCATGTGAGCGCGCATACATAGATGCATAGACATACATGTATATGCTATTTATTGGCATATTTTAGAAGATCTTGGTTAGCTGATGTAAACAATTTGATTGACCCAGAAACAATCCGGGATTGAATGAAGAATATGGTATCAAGTTACATTGAGGGTTTGGTAAGTTGAAAAATATATCATTAGTGCCTTTACAAACTAGTTTTATATTCTAGGTTATCAAGCATTTATAGCAGTGGAATCACAAAGCCTAATTGTAGAAAAGCACATAGAATCTTGCATTGGGGGCTGAATTACAGCAGATGAGGGACATGCAAATGACCTCGGAGGGGTGTTGCAAAGCCATGGAAGAACTCAAAGCAGAGAATGCAACTCTCAAGAAAGAGATGGCTGCTGTGGGGCCACAATGAACGGGAAACATGCTGAGTTTACACAGCAGCTCACTAAGGGAAAGAAGAGATGCTTGAATGGACAGTAGTGGTTAAAAAAGGATCAGCAGCCCCTAAGAAAAGGACTTCATTTTTGAGGCTCTACAGGAAGAGAAAAGGAGGGCCAGCAAGGCTCTGAATGTCCTAGTACGAGGGTTGACAGTGGGGGACACTCAATGGCAGATGCCCAGGCATTGTTCACTAAGATGGGTGTTGTGCAAGACAGCCTGGAGGGCAGGCAAGGCGGAATCACCAACAAGACAGTTAGTGCTGAAACTCCGGACTGCTGTGGATAGGTCTACCCTCATGAGCATCAAGGCAACTTTGAAAGGGACCATGATATACTTGGACGATGATCTCTCTCTCTCATAGTAGGAGCACAAAGGGGAGGAAAATGGTATGAGTAATGGCAGCAAGGAGGCAGGAAAATGGGCTGCATACAGAGACGGCAAAGTGATTATCCAGGAAAGAGTGGACAAGAGAGATAAAGAAGGGGAATTATGACGGTGTCGGGCCAATTGGATGAGTGTACGAGTGGGTTGAAAATGGTAGTGTGGAATTGTAATATTACACTTTGGTCTGATCCAGGGGGGTTCTTGGAGACATACACTAACAGAGACATGATCTTTTATACTGAGACACATGAGATCCCTGAGAGAGGGCTGCCGACAGTGCCAGGATATACTTGAGAGTCAGCTTTTATGAAGGAGATGAGGAGAGAGAGGGGGGTACGGGGGTTGGGGGTGTAGCTGCCCTGTTCAGGTCACACCTGAGGCTTTTCATATTTGTGGTACGGAGAGAGGAGCATGCACGGCACATGTGGATATGAGTCCGACTATCGGAGGCACGGCTGATCTTCATTACGGTGTCCCAGATACATCATCCTATGCACATGAGGTCACTACAGAGAGGCATAGCTCTTATGAGATGATATATAATGACATCATAGAGTTCTCCACACATGAAACATCCTCCTTCTCGGTGACTTGAATGCACGCACAGGAGACAGCAAGCAGGCGGCCTTACTAGACTTTGACTCTAACTCCCTCATAGTGCCGGAGCTAGACCGAGCAGAGCTTGGGATTGTGACACACACAATAGATGCACCACATGTGATAGGATACAGGTGACATCTACTTGATCTGGGAGCAGGCCATGACCTGGTTATATATAACAGCCTTTAGAGATGCCGTCATCAGGCGGGCTAACTTGTTTCCCTTATGGTGGAGGGTCTAGTACAATGGATTATCAGATGGGTCCCTTGGCTTTTGCACCACGAATGCACGACTTCACTGTCTATCCCTCACTTGTTGGTGCTTACCACTCATACTTGGCTTTCAGCATCTCTAGGGAGATCCCTCCCCCATACCCATGCTCTTGACCTAGTCTACGTAAGCCACTTAGCTTGTGAGCTCTCAGACTTACTTCGAGATGATGCAGACCTCACCCGGGCCTCGGACACCCTAGTCTCAGTGGCACATGATGCAATGGCTAGATTCTTTCCAATGGCCACCAGATCTCAAGCACATGCCCCAGTTGTGGGATGATGTCTAAGAATCCTCGGTACGATGATGAGTGCAAAGAGATGAGATCGTACCTCACATGTGAGAAAAGAAAGAAAGAAAGAAATTTTATTAGATTCTTTGGAAGATTGATGGGTCTATGAGACTGAAAGAAAACTTGATACAAATCATAGTAAGGGTGGAGCTACTGAAACGAGCATCATCACCCGTGCTGAATCCTAAGTCTGATCATACATAATCAAATACATCTGGATGTAACAATGAAAAGAAAAGGATTGGAGCGGAGCGGAATCCTCCGTATGTCATGTCCCCCTGGCTGGTGCATAGCCGGTGATGGGACGTTGGTGCCCGTCAAGCGGTGTCGTGCGTCTCGGTCTCCTAGATGAGGCTCAACGCAAGACCAGAGCCACCGTGACTCCCGTGGGACGTATCTCGAGTCTAAACAATGACGGGAGGTCCCCTAGAGTGATTTATCTGTCCCCTTGATGTCTCGTTGTCGTGCTGCGATCGTCGGGTCGGGGTCTCTGTCACGTCGGCGGCTAGAGACTGGATGATCAATGTCACTTGATGGGAAGAACTCTGTGATCTTGCTCTGAGAGGTGTCTGATGATGTGGCCAAGCCCCGTCGCCTGGGTAAGTACTCTCTATGTTGGATTTCCTCGTGAATGAAGGCCGTGAGGCATCTCTGATCTAGGTAGGCGAGGAATCTGGAAAGGAGCCCGGAGCCGTCTCTGAAGAGGCAGTGGTAGCGACCTCGGATCTCGTAGTACACTAGGCACCTGAAAATAAAATGCTCCTCTGACTCAACCTCCTGATAGTCGCACAATATGCATAATCGATGCTTCCTAGGAATCCCCTTTGCGCTGCTGCTCTCTATGTGGAGGTGGCGTGATGATACCCGAAATTGTCCGATGGAGATCCGTAGTGAGTGAGGCATATGAAGCTCAGTGTACCCCGGTGGTGTGATGAATCCCTCCTCCGAAATGCGAAGACAGTAATCTGTGTAGAAACTCAGCTTCACTAGAAGCTCCCTCGGCTCTAACCAGGTCCTAAAGGTGTGTAGCTGCAGGAGATCCTCTCGAATGACCTGGTTGGTATGTGGCCCGATCGGGATGGTGGGTGGGAGTACCAGAGGGGCATGTAAAAGGAGGTATCCAATCGATGTGGAACCCTAGTCTCACAAACCATCTGTGAGTCTGTGCATACCAGCATCGCTCGTCTCCCTCTGCTGTCAACCTCATGGAGGAATCGAGAGCCAACCATGGCAACCTCTGTCTCCTTGATGTGCAATCCCCATATGATCTAACCCGGTGTAGATATGTGATGGTCTGAAAGGCTGCATCTAGTTGGAGTGGAGAGGCACCAAACTCGGCCTGAATGATGTAATGTGGTACAGATGGTTTCCCCCGGATCATCCGTGAGAGCATGAGGATTTGCAAGCGCTCCACCCGTGTCCACTCTATCTCTGACATGTCAGGTCCCCAATAAGGGCTGCCATACATACCGGCTGGTCGGACCAAGGAGTCGAAGAGAAGAGCCTTGGTCCGAGGGTCCTGGAAGTGGGAGTGAAAGCACTGTCTCTCTAGCCGAGCCAGTGAGGCGTATCCCCTGCTCAGTCTGGCCTACATCGCTGGTCTCATCGTGAAGATCGGGCCGGAGAAGATGACCTCCAAGTAAGTGTATGAGGATACGATCTCAACTGGTGACCCACCCAAAGTAAAAGTAAACTGTTTCTATTGCATGTTTGCTCGAGAGGTGTTAAAGATCATGACCTTGGTCTTGCCAAGGTTGATCTCCAAATCATGGGATAAACAAAAAGCCTGCAGTGCATCCAGGTGTCGCTGGAGCTCCTCGGGTGTGGACGACAAGAGTGCCACGTCATCTGCATAAAGAAGAATCTTGATGATGATCCCGGCAAGTGAGCAACCGGTTCCTCCGAACGTCCCCATGAAAGTCTCAAGCTCATCGATGTAGAGGCCAAACATGGTCGGTGATAAGGGACAACCCTGTTTGACCCCTATGGTACTTAGGATCTCATCTGTCCAACCTGCGCCTGTACGAACTCGGCTTGAGACTGTCTCATACAGTGCCATGACTGCCCAGATGAACTCTTGATCAAATCCCAGTGTCTGTAGGCGTGTGATAAGACGAGCTCGAGGTACTGTGTCAAAGGCTTTGCGGAAATCCACAAAGCAACAGTATACCCTCTCCTTCCGTGATCTGGCCTCCTCAATGACACTCCTGAGTGTGAGTATGTGATCCATAGTCCCATGGTCTCGCCTGAAACCGGCCTGACCCTCTGCTCTGAGCCCTCTCATCTCTGCGAACAGGGTGACCGATGCATCCAATACAGCAGCATAGATCTTGGACATCACATGTCCAATCATGATAGTCCTGTAGTTACTCGGGTCCATGGGATCCCCTACCTTGTGGATGGGGGTGATGGTGTTGAGTGTCTAAGTGCAGGGGAAGCCAAGGCAAACAACGTCATTGAATAGCTTTGCTAGGATCGGGGCTAACGTGTCGATCCCATATGCGATAAACTCAGTGCATAGCCCCTCGTGATCCTTAGCTCGGCCATTGTGCAGTTTCAATGTCGCGTCCTTGACTCCCCCTTTGGTGAACAACGTGCAAGTGGTGGGACGACGTGTGTGTATGAGGTCTGGAGTGGGCTGGTGTGGGACATCATATAGATGGTGTGCATACGTGTGCCAGACTCTCGTGTCGGTGAGGGGTGATGGGGACTTACGCTCCAGGAATCTCCGCCAAAAGTTCTTAGAATTGTTGCTGTACAAGATGTGCAGCAGCTCCTCATTTTGACGAAGAAAAGCTTGCTTCTTCCGACGTACGAGACGTCGGTACTTGCATACCGTGTCTGGTGTGTTCGGGAGGTGACATCTGGTTTCAAGTCGGAGCTGTCGGCGATACACCTTGCACTCCGCATCGTACCAATTGTTGCAGGGTACAGAACCAAGAGGTGGTGGTCTAGTGGACCGTGTGGTGTGGGGAAAGATTTGGAGGGAAGCCTCGTGGAGTGTGCGACTAATCAGGGCAGCACGGTCCTCTATGAGTGGTATGTGATCGATGTAGGTTAGGAGTCTGTTTAGGCGTCCAAAGTAGGCTGGTGAGAAGGTATGATCAAAGTGTATGTCGTGGTAGGTGTCGTGCTTCCTATGTGGTGTGGCTAAGCATGGGGTGGCGATAGTGAAGAATAGGTATGTGTGATCAGCTCCTGGAGGGAGTGGTGCTACGGTGAAGTCGGTGATACATGAAGCGAAGGTAGGGAATCCCATGATGTAATCTACTACACTAGTGCCCCCCCCGTGTGGGAAGCAAGTAAAACCACCTGAGGAGGGCCATAGGTCGAGCCCGTTGTAGATGATGAGATCATGCATCCTGCCCAAATCAAGGAGCGCGTGTCCATATGGTGTAACAGGCCCGTGTCGATCCGATGAGGTTCTAGTCATACCTGCTCCGTCTAGATCCATGTCTGGAAGCATGATAGAGTCGTCTCGGAAGTCCAGGAGTGGTGCCTGTCGCGTACTCGTCCTGGCATTGAAGTCCCCAACAAGGAGAACTTTCCCACGGGTTGAAAGGTCTGGGATATCCTGATGTAAGGGTGCATATGGAGATGTCTCACCCTCTTCTCGTGCCATTGGCGAAGTGGGATGTGTCTAGTGGGAAGTAGCATATTGCTATGAAAAGGTCACGGGTGTCTGTGCGTCGGATCCGGATCCACGGATCCGGATCCACATGAATCGGGAGTGTGCGTCCTTCCTCTCAATGGAGATGGCTCCAGCGAGGGAAGACCTGTACAATACTGCGACCCCGCCTGATTCTCGGACTCCTCTTGTATCCCTCGTCTCATCCCTGAAGGCTGACTCCCATGTGTAGCCACTGACTATCGGTAGTGGACGCTCTGGGCTTTGGGCTCTGGTGTGTCTCCGTGTAAAAGACTATGTCTCGTCCTGTATAAGACTCCGAGAAGTTTCCTGGGTCTGACCATAAGGTGCCATTACAGTTCCAAATGGTGCAGTCTAGGGCCATCTGGCGACACATGAGTCTTGGGCCATCTGACGATACATGAGGCACAATGGGTTGCAGATTTCACTATGATTGACAGATCGTAAGAGGCGAGCTTTTCTCACACCAGGATGGAGGAGGTGATCCGATCATTCTGAAGGGGGGCCCAACCATTGGATGGGAAGCCGCCTATTCCCATTACAGATCCAAGGGTTTGGCACACTTTTTTTTTTCAAAGAAAGGGTTTGGCACACTTATGCATGCTCACTCTATGACGTCGTTATGTAGACACCACCTCAGTCCACCTAACATGTTCTCTATGCCCAGGCCCCCCAAATGCCATTTGTTCACTGCACAGAATGCACGGGGTGCACTTTGCCGGCTCCATAACCGGAGAGCTTAGGACCATGAGGGACCACGGACCATAGCTACCAGGGAACGATGTTCCAACATCCGGAGCACCTTTCCGGGAAGCAAGGCTGAACCGGAATGGGCCCCCCAAATGTTTTTTTCTTTGGGCTCTTTGAAAGTTTCAAATGGGTGTTTTAGAGCTTATATGGAAAGTTTAAAGCTATAAAATGTTAGTTTCTTCCATTTTTTGGCATAGTTTTATGTCGTATGATGATGTGTCGTTCTAGTTCCCGTTTTCCCGTTTCCCCTTCCTAGAACGTTCTCGTTCAGACACCCTAATTTTCGGAACGTTCCCGTTCCCTAGTAACTATGCTACGGATAGAGCACTTCGCGCATGGGCAAGAGGTTCTAGCTCGGATCTTAGCGCAGATGTTGAATCACGCAGTTTGTCATGGCTTCCCATCCTCTTGGAGCACTACCACCATTGTGTCCATATACAAAGTAGTGGACCCCATGGACTCTGGGAACTATCGTACTCTTATGATTGGCCACACTTTGGTCAAGATTTATGGGTCAGTACTACTAGAGAGGGAGATCAGGCAGTCACATGGGTAGCGGGCTCTAGGATAGGTAGGCTTCAGATAACAACACTCCACCCTTGCTCACATCTTCACTTTGAGAGCCCTCATTGAGGAGGCGAGATTGAGGCGCCAGAAAGGTTGTGCTTGCTTTGTAGACTTTCGGAAGGCCTTCGACACTGTTTCACGCTCATATCTAATTAGGAGGCTTCAAGAGATACAGATCCTAGAGGTCTTGATCTGGGTGGTGATGAGCTTATACGAGTCTGTTAGAGGGAGGGTTCATGCCTCGGGGGGTCTATCAGCCTGGGTTGAGACATCATTGGTGTGAAGCAGGGATGCCCTCTATTACCGACTCTCTTCGGGCTTTACATTGATGAGATCACATCTTTTATTGACCGCCTGGGAGGCGAGGGATCACTACTAGCATATTTGATGATAAGATTTTACTATATGCAGATGGCATAGTCCTTATATCATGCTTAGCAGAGGGACTGCAGAGGCATCTAGAGGCCTTGGAGTTATTTTGCAGAGAGAGAGACTTGGCAGTTAAACTTTGGAAGACCAAGGGTATGATCTTCAACACCTCACGCGCTATACTGCAGAGGTATAGTTTCACTTACTGAGGCGAGTCTATGGAGATGGTGCAATCCTAAACATACTAGGACGCAGTCTTCTCAGGGCAAGTTTTCAGGATGACTCATGTAGCGAGAGCACGGCTCTCATGTGGAGAGGGAGCTTTGGCCCAACTTGAGAGCTAGTGCTTTCAGGCACATTTTTAGGACCTGTCGACAAAGGGCTGGCTTTTCGATACACTAGTAAGGCCGACTGCCATGTATGTTGCATCTTTCTGTGGGAGCGATCTTTCAGCGGTAGACTGGAGGAGATTTGAGCGGCTACATGTGATTATGGGCTCTAGGATGATTTGAAGTAGGCCCTCAGTTCCCCATCAGATAGTGCAGGCAGAGTTTTCCATGACACCTCTCCAGGTTGATGTCCTTTCCAGACAGTGACTTTCCTACATAGAGCATGTGCCTAACCTCGTTGGAGACTACCGAGGCTAGCACTAGAGTCATCCATATGCTTAGCAGAGTGGGGCCGATGCAGTATGGTATGTACTTGTATCCACATTCTTTGCTACTCACGGTATCCAGATGGACCGGCTTCTGATATGACCTTTGAACATAGAGGGCTTCGTTTGAATTTTCCACCCAACCGAGGACTCTGTGAGCTCCTCCTTTTCCACCGTGAACTCTTTGCTTCAGTTCCCTCCTTCTCACACTTTCCATGTGGAGCTCTCCTTCCATAATCCTTCCCCTTGCTGAGCACTTGCCACTTGGCCTATGGCTTTAGTGCCGCATGTCCCACAAGGGACTCCTTTCTTTTTAGCCCTCTCTTGGACTGTCCTATGCACCTCCTCATAAATGCCTAGGCCTAGGCATGACCATAGACCCAAGTCCTTAGGCCCTTCTAATGCAAGTGCTGTCAAGCCCTCTTGCTTCCCGCCTTATACCGTGGTCACAGTATTATACTTGACGTAACATTCCCTTCCCCTTAAGAAATGTTTACGTCCTCAAAAACAGAATTGGGAAACCTCCTCTGGAGACTGCTTACCCTTTCCCATGTTGAACTCTCTTTAGATCTATCTTTCCACTTAACTAAACATTCTTGCCATATAGTATGTCGTGTCTTTTTTCTTGTTTATCTAAAATTCTTTCTGGTTCGTGTGGTAAAGATGAAGGTTCAATGAGTTTAACTAGGACTTCATTTCCAATGAGATTATCATCATCTCCTAATTTTCTTTTTAGCCTACTAACATGAAAAACTGGATGTACTCTACATCCCTCAGGTAAGGCTAATTTGTAAGCAAGTTCTCCAATCCTCTTAAGTATTGTGAATGGTTTATAATACCTAGGAGACAACTTTTGACATTTACCCGTCTTTAGAGATTTTGAAGATTCAGGCACCTTGAGGTAGACTTTCTCATTTACTTCAAACTCCAACCTTCTACGGTGGGGGTTTGCATAACTTCGTGCTCTATCGTGAGCTCTTCCTATGCTATCTTTAGCTAACTTAAGCGTTTGATTCATATCTTCAAGAAAGTCTTTGGCCGCTTGAACCTTCTCTTTTTCGAGCTCCATTGCTATTGGGGCTCTTGGTTGAAATCCATACATCATCATGAATGGTCTAAAACCTATAGTTGAATGTTTGGCACTGTTATATGCAAATTCTAATATGGGAAAATATTGTTCCCAATTAGTTTGCCGTTTACTTACATATGCTCGAAGCATATCCTCAATGATCTGATTGACTCTTCAGTTTGACCATCACTCTATGGATGATTTTGCAGACCAGCATCTTCTGGGCCTCATCCAAGAGGAGAGAAGAGGGCTGGAGAGCTGCAAAAGAAGCTTGAAGGAGGTGCCCACCTAGGCTGAGGTTACGGACAGCAAGGTGGAGGAATCCTTTGGACAAAGAGTCTACATACGCTCAATGGAGCACGAGCGCTCAGAGATGTAGAGGTGCCAGGCATTTAGTAGGAGAACCTTTTGGTATTGTATCTTAACCAATTTGTGGACGGATGTAAATATAAAGTGTTGCTTCTATATTTGTCTCTGAGCATAGTCTATTTGCTAGTCTACACATACACATGAATGTTGTGAAGTACACACACTTAATGAAGCATTGATTCCATAGTGAAACACTTCTGCGTGTAATTCTTGGGCTAACTATTAGTCTTCCGCTGCGGGATACGCTCTGTGTGAGAGTTCACTTTTCTAACATGGTGTCAGAGCCCTGACGAAATTTATCGAGAAGTGGAGCTTGAAGGCAAGCACTGTGCTAAAGGACGACCTTGATTCATTTCTAGCAGAAATGAGCTTTGGAGTCTGAAGGATTGTACCCAGGTGGGAGGCTCAGATTCAGACAAGTGTACGACACTCTAAACCCTTTTCCTATTTCAATTCATTATCATGGCCAATAGATACCAAATCCCAAACTTTGGTGAGACAAGCAAGCCCGATGGGAAGAACAACCCATTGTGGAAAATGAAGGTCCGGAGCCACTTGGTGTTGAGGGAGTCGTGGGGGATTGCAACGGGGACCGAGCTGATACCTCACGCCATCGTGACTACTCCAGCCAAAGGAGCCTCGCTAGCAGTGACAACACTTGTAGACCCTATCTTAATAAGAGCATGGCATATCCCAGAAGCCTTGGCTACACATTGGAGATTCCGTCTGGCAAATGGGAAAGCATCTCCATGGATCTAGGACATAGAGAGGGCATAACTCTATGTGGGTAATTGTGGATCGGTTAACCAAGATGGCTCATTTTATTCCTATCAATGAAGATGTTAAAACTCTAGAATTAGCTAGGCTATTTGTGGAGCATATCTATAGACTGTTATGGGCTACCAGCCGGTATTGTTAGTGACCGAGATGAAAATTTAACATCAATTTTAGGAGGGTTGTGTTTAAGAGGTTAAACACACATTTCCCCTTTAAGGACTCCAGGAAATCATTCTGAAATCGAGTAAAACTCAATTAATTAACAATTGGCATTCGGCTAAGAGAGTTTGCTACCACATTGAACTTCCCCTGCCGATACGTCAATTGTATATCAAACTCTTGCATTAATTCAGCCCATCTAGCTTTTCTACCTTTAAGCTCTTGATGATTACAAATCCACTTAATGCTCTCTTGATCAAAGATGATCTCAAACTTTGCACCATATAAATAGTGCCTCCACTTCTTCAAAGCATAGACTATAGCATATAGTTTCTTCTCATATGCCGAATAATTTCGTTGGACTTGATCTAACTTTTTGCTTTCAAAAGCCACTGGTTGATCTTTTTGTAAAAGTACTGCCCCAATAGCAAAATCACTGGCATTTGTCTCAACCACGAATGGTTCATTGGGATCCACTACTTTTAAGACGAGCTGTTGCTATAGCTACTTTTAATTTTTCAAAACTTCTCTTTTGAGGTTCATCCCATATGAAGGTACTTCCCTTCCCCTTTAGCTGGTCCGTCACCAGAACAACAATTTTAGCATAATCGTGGATGAATCTCTTATAGAATCTGGACAAACCTAAGAATATCTATAATTCTTCTAGGTTTGTAGGATGTGGCAATTCCAATATGGCCCTTACTTTGTTAGGATCCATACGAACCTCTTTTTGGGATATTATATGTCCCAAGTGTTTCACTTCTTTTGCAAAGAATTCACATTTGGATTCTTTAGTAAAGAGTGAATTATCTCTAAGCAGTTGGAATACTTTTCGCAAATGTTTCAGATGCTTTTTCCTGGTTTTACTATAAATAAGGATATCATCTAAAAATACTACAGCAAATTTTTCTAAATATGGCCTTAAGATACTATTCATAAGTGTCATGAAAGTTGCTGGAGCATTTGTTAATCCAAATGGCATTACTTTAAATTGATAATGCTCATACGTAGTACAAAATGATGTCTTAGGGACATCCTCTTCCCTATTTCGTACTTGGTGATATCCTGATCTTAAATCAATATCAGTAAAATATTTTGCCTCTTGCAATTGATCAAAGAGCTCATCAATGCGAGGCATAGGATACTTATTTTTTATGGTGATTTTATTTAGTGCTCAGTAATCTATGCATAAAAGCATAGTATCATCCTTTTTCTTTACCAGTAAAATTGGTGCAGACCAAGGTGAGCTACTTGGTTGAATTTGGCTCTTTCTAAGGTATTCCGTTAATTGTCTTTCGACCTCACGTTCCTCCGTTTGACTAAGCCTATATGGAGGTTTACAAATAGGGGTAGATTCATGAATTAAATCTATTCTATGATCTACTTCTCTCTCAGGGAGTAAACCATCAGGTAAATTAGACGAAAAAACATCTTTAGATTCAAACGTTAAATCATTGAAAGAAGATTTATACTTTTAACATTATAAAAAACAATATTACTTCTTTTCAATAATCACCAGTAAAAGTAAGTTCACAGAGATATACATCACATTCTTCTTGGTGTAACAGTTGTTTCAATTCCATCGAACAAATAAAAGGAGAGTTGGGCACATCATGTTCTCCTTGAATCTTGAAGACTCTACCTTTTTTTCAAACATAATGGAGTTATTAAGATAACTCCGCTGTAAGCTATGTCCAAGACTATACAGCCATTCTTGACCAAGCACTACATCTGCTCGGTCAAGATGCAATATTTGGAAATCCAAGGCATCTTGATAACCTTGAATATCCATCTCTACACCATGTATCATGGTGTCCCAAACTTTTTTATCACTGTCCTTTGCCAAAGAGACCGCATATTTATGGGCACTTGGACTCTCAGGCAATTTTAATATCTTAAGTAACGACTAGTTCAAGAAAAATTGTGTCGCACTATCATCGACCATCACTCTTACTCTTTGCCTCTTAATTTTTCCATGCATCCTCATTAAATCATGAGGACCAAAGGTGGGCTGCCACATTGCCGATGATAGACATCACATGTGAGTTCTATTCTCATGATAGACCTCTACCTTAGTGTACTTTTTAGTATCATTAAGCGGCAATACTTGCACCGCATGTACTTGTTTTTGTGGAGGTCTATTCGAGGCTTTAGCTCCCGCTTGTTTATTTTTAGGGCAGTTCCAAGCATCATGATCTTTGCCCAAACATTTGAAGCAAAGATTTTCTTGCTAGACCCTTTCATAATCCTCTTTCTTCAAGAGAGGATAATTTTGTGTTTGAGGTTTCTTAGGTGGTGCCTGAGGAACCTCCTTCTTAAAGTGCCCCTTCCTTTTCAAATTGGTAAATTTGTTGAATTTAAGAACAAAACCTGTTTGTTCTGAAGTTCCAACTTTAGATTTCCCCGTAGTATCGTCGTATATTTGGGCATACTTAATTGCTTCCTCAAAGGTTTTGGGAGATTTCTTTTGACCTCAACCTTATAAGTGTCTTTGACACCTCTCACGAAACCCCTTATTTTCATCAATTCCCTTCAACTTAAGGACTGCCTATAGTTCGCTATGTACCGGACTAGAGTGCTTTTACCAATTGTGCAATTGTCCCAAGCCTCCCACACTCTTTCTAATTCATTTTCCGGTAAGAATTCTTTTAAGAAGGCTTATTCAAACTCAGTCCAATACCTAGGAATTCTATCATTTTCCCTGAGGCTCATTCACCATTTAAAGGCTTTATTTCCAAGGGAAAGACTTGCTTCCACGACTTGATTTTCAGGAGTAGTATTCCTGAGTCGATGGAAGTCTTGCCACTTTTGCAAGAACGTATCAATCGCATCTTTATTGCGCTTCTTTTCTTCCCCATTGAAAATTGGCGGTTTCAAGTCCTTAAGGATGTTAGAGGTTTCTCTAAGTCGAGGTAGACCTCTCAACTTGATTAGGAGGATTCGGTGATTTTTCTGTAGTAGTTACCGATTGAGAATTGGCTAACTTAGTGGCTAACTTAGTTATGGCTTCAGCTAGGGTTTTCAATGTATCATTGATAGCTCCTAGCTGTGTTTCTATATTTTGCGTTCGAGTTTCAAGTTTTTTTTTTTTTTCCAAGAAAAAGACTTCTATTAAGTAAGAGAAAAAACCCGCGAGAGCAAGCTCAAAGCGGAAGACATCATGAAATCATAAGGATAAGTAAAAAACCCCCTCAGAGTGAGGTGGAAAACAACCAAGGCTGAGGCTGAAAGTGCCACCTCAACCCTGTAGTAGTTTCAGAGAAGAAAGGAGAATCCTTCCATTCCCTGAAGAAAGAAGCCCTCCTAGCTGAGGCTGCACGGGAGTCTCCCTGCATACTTGTCCATACGGCCATCAAAGTATGTACGATGTGTCTGTCCAGATACTAGCCAATGTGTGCGAGGGATGAACCTGAGTACCCTCCAAAGCCTCTGTGCATCTGGCTCTCTAGATATGCCAGGATGCTATGCTTGCTAGAATCTCCCAAGAAGTATCCACAGAGGCATGTACAGCTGTAAAAGGAAGGTGTGGTACCACATCCAACGAACAGGACTTAATCCGATGACGTCGAACCGAAATGGCCCGAGAGGAGTCAACTCTCTCATAGAAAACCTGAGGTCCTGTAAGAGAAAGCCAAGCCACTGAGCCCCATGTCATAAAAAATGGGGAATGGGCAAAGTGACTGAAAATCTTGGCTACCCCTATCCAAATCATCCTCGCTTGTCTGCAATCCCATAAGCAATGCTGAATAGACTCCGAAGCAGAAAGGCATCGAGGGCATGTAGGTCGGCTCCGAACTTGGACCTCCATGGTTCACTGCAATCCCTCCATGGATAGAAAGCCAAAAGAAGATAGTGATCTTTCTATTCCTGTGGGATTTCCAGAGTTTCCTCCAGAAGCACCTCTGCAGATCCGCAGTAATATCAAAAGTCTCCCAATGAGGAACTCTGGAAGGTCTCCAACCTCTACTACTGAGCTGATATCTCCTGGCATTACTGACCGTGTAACGAAAGAAGGGGATGCTCTTCTCTCGATGCCCTGCGTCAATCCACTCCCACTCTCCGGGGTCCCACTGCAAATACGTGATGGGAACTCCCCCATAGAGCCAGATCCTCCAAGACCCGGTGGAGAGTAGCCGGGGGTCTGGGTCTAGGAACCACTCTGAATCTGATCCCTGCACCAAAAGACCTACAACCCTGATAGGCTGAAAAGCAGACTCAAGCAAGATGTCCTCTGTGGACCTGAGCAATCTGCCACCATCCTGGACACTAAAAACCAAAGCATCCTCCTGTGCATCTCAAAAGGCCAAAACCTGAAGCGGAACCCCGCCTCTCGAAAAAGTACCTGCCCAAGTGGAGGAAGTGAGTGGCATATCATCTGTGTCTACCCAAACCTCTGGAAGGGCTGCCTCAATCTGCAAGATCCTCCCTGCACTCCCTCTGAGATGTCCTGTCAACCTTGTTTTGGTCTCCTCTGGAAGCCTGCGGAAAGCTTTCCAAGACCCCATAGAAGATGCAGGTCCCCTCTTCCACCTGGACCACTGCATGTAGAGTGAGGCACCCAGTGGTCTGCCATGATCATCTAAAATGCTGTCATTCCACATGATGGGTTGCCTATCAATCTGTTCTCGAGAGGAAGGAGGAATCCTCCGAAGAGTGCTTCTGAAACTGGCCCAAGCTTTCATAATGGCAACCATGAGAGGGGACGAAGGTGATCTGAGGTGTGCTGTGGTGAAGATCCATCTAACACTGCTCATCCAGTCTCCTCCTGAAGAAGGTGTGCACCTCTGTATGCTGCTGATAAGAAAGTCCTTCCACGGTTCCTGCCTTGGCATAAGTCCCCGCACCACCATCTTGCAAAGTAAAGCTCTGCATTATAAATCTGGATCAATAATATTGAGACCCCCTTCCTGTGTAGGGAGGATGAGGGTCTCCCAAGCCACCCTGGCTAAGGCATCTGCTGTGCCATCAAGCCCACTCCAGAGAAAGTTTCTGATCGGTCTTCTGAGTTGAATGATGCAGTCCCTAGAATGGCACCAACATGAACAAACAAACCAGGCTGTGGCCAAGAGGACCTGGTTGACCACCACAACTCTAGAGGCAAGATCCAGCTTGGCTGAGCTCCAAAAAAGAAGCTTCCTTCTGATGCTCTCCAAAACGGGAGCAAACTGCTGCGTGGTAGAAATATCCAAGCCGACCTGGCAGCCCAAATACCTGATAGGCTCACCCCTCTGAACCCAAGTGAATCCTATGTCAAGCCCCCAAACTGGAGTGTCCTCATCACTGATCCAAAAGCCATTGGATTTATGCCAATTTATCTGCGCCCCTGCCGCCAAGCAAAATAAATCCAATGCTGTCCTGAAAGAAGTGAGCGTCTGTGGAGTGGCATCCAAGTAAACTGCTGTGTCATCTGCCAACTCACTGTCAAGTAGCTCCTCTTCCCTTCTGATGGGAAGTCTCAGCCCAAAGATGTCAGCTTGAGATCTAACATAGATACTCATAGCTTCGGCCACGAACAAAAAAAGGAAAGGAGCAAGGGGGCATCCCTGACGGACTGATCTCGAAATCTGAAATCTCTCACCCCTTACCCCACCAATAAGTACCTGGCTGTGGGCTGATCTGTACAAAGAGGAAACACCTCTGATCCAAGCATCAGTAAAGCCAAAGCGTAGAAGGGTGCCCTCCAAAAAACCCCAATCTACTCTGTCATAAGCTTTTTCAAAATCCAAAAGTAGAATGGCAAGATTCTGGCCACTCTGCATGGCCCACTCTGAAGCTTCCCAGAAAGAAAAAATGTTATAAAAAATGCTTCTGCCATGCACAAATCCCGTCTGAGTGTCATGAATGAGATCAGGGAGAAGTGGCTACAATCGGACGCTGATAGCCTTGGCCAGAATCTTGTAACAAGTCCCCAGAAGTGTGATAGGTCTCCACTGGGACACTAAATTTCTGCTACCTCCTTTTGGGATAAGGTGGATGAGACCCTCTGTAAGCGACCCAGGCATCTCGCCAGAGTCCCAAATGGCCTGCAGGGCTGAAGTAATATAGTCTCCAACCATATCCCAAAAAGCAATGAAAAAAGACGGGGTGAGGCCATCTGAACCTGGGCACTTGCCCTTGTGAAGGGCTGAAAGTGCAGTCCTGAACTCTGTGTTGGTGAAAGGTGCGTCGAGTAGAACATGCATACCCGGATTCACCAACACAGGGATGCTCTGCCAAATAGCCTGTCTAGCATCCTCTCTATCATGTGTCTCAGGATCAGCAGTAAGAAGGGTGGCATAGAAATCTGAAGCTATGCGTAAGACATCATCAGGCTCTGTCTGTAAAACCCCATGTGAGTCAATAAGCTGGGATACACTCTCTCTACTATGTCTAGGGCCAAGAGTAGAGAAAAAGTGTTTATTGACCACCCATCTGAATCCAGAAGGACTCCCGTGCATGAAAGGCATACTCTGCTCTCTGATCAAGCAATAACTGCAGCAATAACTGCAGATGAGCCCTTGCTGCAGCAAGGCGCTCCTGAATCCAAGCATCTGAAGGCCGTTTCTGCTCTTCCCTCTGCAAAGCTGCCAACTGCTGGCGAACCCCAATCTCACGTCTGAGAATATCTTGTCTCCTGGTACAAGCAATTGAGCGGTAGAAGTCGCTAATACCAGAAAGGGCAGCGGCTACATGTGATGGATGTGGCTGCCCACCCTGGACATGAGCAACCCATATCTGCAGGGCTGCCTCTGTAAGGTCCTCCTCTGCGTAAAAGGCATCTGGAATCCTGATGCTGGCAGACCGGCCTCTCAAGTGAGGCTCTGAGATAGCCAGCACAACAGGAAAGTGGTCTGAAGTGGAAACCCCAGCAGCAATGCATACCGATCCACCTCTGTCTAGTGCCCAGTCATCTACATAGAATCTGTCAATGCGTGCATGAATAGGCATCTGCTGCCTCTTGTTCGACCAAGAGAACAGGAGGGACTGTGGCTGAATAAGAAAGGCATCATCACACCAAGTATCTCTGCCACAGAAGTGAAAAAGGAAGGCATCCCAAGCTGCTCTCTCCAAAGAGTGAAGTACGCCTTCTCTACCCCCTTTTTTGTCTGACGGTAACTCGACCATGTTAAAGTCACCTCCAATCACCCATGAATCCACAATGGGGGCCCAGGAGAGCAAAGTCTTCCACATAAGGACACGTTCCCCTCTAATGTTGGAGGCATATAGGTTAAGGAAACCAACCTTACGCCCTCCAATCAAAAGAATAATCCACTGAGCTCTAGAGGAAATAATGACTCCGTGCCCAACAACTAAGGGGAGAGCCGACTGCGAAACTGAAATAGAAGTGCCCCCCCTGGTGCCCAAGGCAGGTGACCAAAAAGTATGGCCAGAAAGCAACTTGCCTGACTTGGCACAATCTCTAGAATCCAGCTTGTGCTCTTGAATAAATAATATATCAATGGAATCCCCAGTAACACCTGGATGAAGCTGATCCTGGATCAGCTGTCTACGGCGGCGATGTGGGACGCCACCTAGGCCCTATATGTTCCAACTAATAATCCTCATCGACGGGAGGATGTAGAGTGGAACACCTTACTCGAGCTAGTGGCGGAAACAAACCCCTCAACAGGGGAAGACCTCCTGCTCGATGAGGGAGGGATGGAACCAAGCGGTGGAAAATCAACAGGGGAAAGAACCCTGGCACCTGAAGAAGAAGCCCTGTCAACAGGAAACCCAATCACTGGCTCCCCAAAAGTAGCGGGCACAAACTCCTCCTTTGGGAAATCTAAACCCTCTGCCAAGGCTGAAAACGAGTTCCTGTGGAGCAAGCCAGACACCGGAGTGCGAAGGATCCCTTGTGAGGGAAGAGGATCAATAGTGTAAGCTATCCCCTTCCCCCTATCCAAGGGAGGAAGTGAGGAATGCTCTCTATCCTGTGTCTGCCCAGCCGCGGAGACCTCTCCTGCCTCAAGAAGAGCATCTGGCACCGCTGGATCTAGGGAAGAAGCTGCAACCAGGGAGGAGGTCGAAGCTTCAGCATCTCGGATTGTGCAAGGTGAGACTGAAGGGATAGCTCGAGGTGAAGCAGAGTCCACTAAAGTACCCTCGTGAACTGAAGGAGGGATCTGCACACGTGCCGGAACCCACTGGAGAGTGTCGCGTGTCCCTGAGGTAGGTGGGGGTCGAGGAGCAGGTGATGGACCTGTACCACCCCCCTGTCGAGGCCGAGGAGCAGGTGCTGGACCTGTACCACCACCAATTTGAGGAGGACCGCCATGCGAAGGTCGAGGAGCAGGTGCTGGACCTATACCACCCCTCTGTCGAGGCTGAGGAGCAAGTACTGGACCTATACCACCCCCTTGTCCCCCCTGTCGAGGCCATGGGGCGGTAACTGTACCAGAGGGCTTCTTGGGCCTTTTCTTCTTCCTGGGGCAATCCCTGGCAAAGTGTCCAGAGGTCCTGCAAATCCTGCACTGGTCCTGTCTGCCTGAAATCTCTACTCTCTGGCGAAAAAAGGAACCATCCGGGCGCTGGATCATAACATGATCCATCTTGAGGTTAGGATCCTTGCAAAGGACCCTAACTCTAGGTACCCCATCAGCCTTGGTTGCCTCTGCTGCAGTCAATGGCAACCCAGGGAGGGGTGGGATCTCAGCAACTGCGCCAAAATGCTCCCCAATAACAGAAAGAAGTCGATGGTAAACCTGGGGAAGCCCGGGGAATCTGATGAAGAGCGATGGGTCGAAACCAATATGAAAGGCTTCAAAGAAGATCTTCCTGTGTCCCAGGTGTAAAAACTCAGCCTTGAGCACAGTGCTCGCAGCCTCTGGAGTGTCAAAAACAACTTGGAAAAAACCTCATCCCAGAAGACGAACATCTAACAATCGTGGAGTGAGGTCTGGGGGGAGAGCTGCAAGCATCCAGTCTTTGGCTTGGGATCTGGAGGGGTGGGACCCGAAGATGCGTGCTAGCAACGTGGTAGAGCATTCAATCTCTACATCCTTCTTGAGCTGCTGCAACTCGTCTTTAGAAAAGGTAATAGTTTTCGCGGCCGGTGGAGGTGGAGTAGGATTCGCTGACGGAGTATCCATCGCCAATCGAGGGGAGGAGGCCGACTCTAACAAATTAAAGGCTCCTTCCGCTCCAAAAAAAGCCGCGGGAGAAAGGGGGGTAGAAAAAAGGGGAAGGAGGCGAGGAGGGAGCAGGGGGAAGGGGCGAGAAGGGGAGGGGTAAAGGGGAGAGGCTGAGAGGCTAAAGGGGAGAGGGGCAGGCTGAGAGGGAGGGAGGGGGCAGGCTAGGAATAGGAAAGGGAGAGGAAGGAGATGCTGGAATGGGGCGGGCTGGGAGGGGGAGGGCTGAGAGGGAGAAAGAAAGAAAGAAAGAAAGTTTATTAAAGTCTTCGGGAGACCGTGAAGGTCTATGAGACTAAAGAGAACTGATACAATGAGGATAACGGTGGTAGTCTCAAAACGGGCCAACCAACCGTTTCTACAAAAAAGAGGTTATGAAGGACTGTGTGTCTAGTCCTGATACAAAAAAAATGTGTCTACCTCCAGATGATACAAAGAAGAAGGGGGGGGCACAAAAAATGGGGCAGAGGGGGGAGATAGTGCAGGTGGTGATCGTCAGAGACCAATCATAGAGGGGCCGTCAAATGGGAGGTCGGAAAAAACCCTGCGATAGATGATTGGCCTCTGACGTCACGCGGCCTAGTCGAGCTTGGTCATCGGGGGCGGCGGGTGGCCCTGTGGATGAGGGCAACGGTAACCCCGGTGGGGCGGGCAGAGAGCAGAGACGAGATGTCATGGACCTGGATGTGTGAGTCTGTCCGCTGACGCAGCTGTCGTGGCTCTGGCTCTCGCTCACGTCTGCGTCGTCGGCTAGACTGAGAAGAGGTATCCTGTGACTGAAAGAAGTCAGTGATAGGCCGCTGGGTGTCCTCACGCTGTGTGTGCTGCTCGTGTCGCCATGCTCGGAGAGAGGTATCTCGGTGGCGAGTCATCTCATGTAAGAAAGCGGCTAGGCATCGCTGATCCGGGAACTGCAGCATGTGTGGGAGGGAGCCGAATCCGTTGCGGAAGAGGCAGTGGTATCGGCCTCGAATGGCATAATAGATAGGACATCTGAAAGCAAAGTGCTCCTACGACTCGATCTCCTGCAAGTCGCAAAGTGGGCAAAGGCGGTCCTCTCGTGGGATACCCTCTGCGCGTCCGCTCTCGATCCGTAATCGGTGTGACGAGACCCTAAACTGACCGAGGGAGATCCGGAGCGCATGTGGTAGATGAAGCTGTGTGTAACCCGGAGGTGTGATGAAGCCCTCCTGTGAGATCTGGAGGCAGTGTCGGCGGTAGAAGTCGAGCTTCACAGGAAGCTCGGAGTGAAGAAACCATGTCCGCCAGGTGTGGAGCTGGAGCAGATCCGCTCGAATGAGCCGGTTGACCTCCTGGTCAGTGGGGGAGAGGGGAGATGGTGGAGCGTCGAGGCTGTCGAGAAAAGGAGGCAACCGGTCTAAGTCGAGGCCCAGTCGGGTGAACCAACTGGAAAGACGACTATACCAGCATCGTTGGTCCCCATCAGCGGATAAGGCCATAAAGGAGGATAGGGCTAACCAAGGTAGGCGGAGGCGACCGTCAGCGGAGGAGCTGAAATCCCTGACTCTGTGGAGATAGGTGATAGTCTGAAAAGCCACATCAAGCTGTAGGGGTGAGGCGCCGAACTCTGCTAGAATGATCTGGTGCGGTACCGATGGTTTGCTACGGATCATCCGAGCAAACATCAGTATTTGTAGGCGCTCAACTCGAGCCCACTTTGTGTCTGAAAGGTCGACTCCCCACCAAGGGCTACCGTACATGCCTGCTGGGCGGACCAAAGAATAAAAAAGGAGAGACTTGGTCCGCGGGTCCTGGAAGTGGGAGTGGTAGCACTGTCGCTCCAGCCTGGCAAGAGTGGCGTATCCCCGGCTGATCCTGGCCTGCATGGCCGGGCGCATCGTGAAGATCGGGCCTGAGAAGACAATGCCCAAGTATGTGTAAGAGTCAACTATCTCAACAGGATCGCCGGCGAAGAGGAACTGTTCTCGGTGCATAGCGGGTTTGGAAGTGTTGAAGATCATCACCTTGGTTTTCCCAAGGTTGACCTTCAAGTCATGTGTATCACAGAAGACCTGAAGTCCATCCAGGTGTCGCTGAAGACCAGTAGCAGAAGAGGATAGTAGTACTACATCGTCTGCGTATAGGAGAATCTGGTTGACAGCCTCCGCAAGAGAGCAGCCTGCACCTCCGAGTGTCCTGATGGTGGTCTCGAGCTTGTCGATGTAGAGGCCAAATAGAGTCGGTGACAAGGGACATCCTTGTTTGACTCCGATAGTGCTCGTGATCTCTGGGGTCCAGCTGGTGCCAATCCTGACTTGCCCCGTCACCCGCTCATAGAGAGCTACTACTGCCCAGATAATCACCGACTCCTGCAGACGTCTGATTAGTCGGGCGCGGGGAACGGTGTCGAATGCCTTGCGGAAATCCACAAAGCAACAATATACTCTCTGTCTCCTGTGTCTGGCCTCCTCAATGATCCCTCTAAGTGTAAAAATGTGATCGTAAGTCGAGTGATCCGCCCTGAAGCCGGCCTGTCCGGATGCCCTGAGCCCCTGTACCTCTGCGCGAGCACTAACCTCGCCATCTAACACTGATGCAGTGATAGTGTTCAGGGTCCAGGCCCTGGGGAACCCGTGGCAGACAGCTTCATTGAACAGTGTTGCCAGGATGGGGGCTAGAGTTTTGATGCCATAGGCAACAAACTCTGTGCATAGGCCCTCATGATCCTTAGCTCGACCGTTATGAAGCTTATGCGGTGCGTGGGTGACTCCCTGGGTTGTGAAGAGGATACAAGAATTGGGGCGGGGGGTGGCTGAGAGGTTGGGAGGAGGCTGATCAGGGATATCATATAGTGTGTGTGCGTAGGTGTGCCAGAGGGAAGTGTCCGTGAGGGGGGAGGGGGATCGGCGTTCTAGGAATTTCCTCCAGAAATCCTTGGAGTTGCTACTAAACAGAATGTTCAGTAGCGTATCCTCATTCTGGCGTAGGAAGGCTAGCTTCTTGCGATGGACTAGTCGACGATAATCCCTGGTGAGACGTGGGTTGGCCCTAGCGTTTCGCTGGGTCGTGAGTCGGAGTGTGCGGCGTAATGCTTTGCACTCGTCATCATACCAGCTGTTGCAAGGGGCGGAGCCAGCGGGTGGAGGGCGGGTGGACCGAGTAGTGGAAGGAAAGATGTGGCGGGCTGCATTGTGAAGGGAGTGGGTGATAAGGGTGGCTCGGTGATCTAGAGAGGGTATGGTATCTATGTGTCTGAGGAGGGAGGCTAGGTGGGCTGAGTAATCAGGTGAAAGGTTATGATCGAAGTGTATATCATGATAGGTAGTGTAGTGTGGGGTGTGGCTGGGAGGGGCTCGGGACGCAAGTATATGAAAGAACAGGTAAGTGTGATCGGCTCCTGGAGGTAAGGGTGCAGTGCGGAAGTCAGTGATCTGTGGGGCTAAAGCAGGAGATCCCAGAATGTAGTCGACGACACTGGCTTCTCCGCCATGTGGGAAACATGTGAAACCAGAGGAGGCAGGCCATCGGTCTAGTCCATTGTAGATGACCAGATCATGTATACGTCCAAGGTCCAAAAGAGCCTGCCCATACCTAGTAACGGGAGCGCGACTGTCAGCCGAGGAGCGGGGGAAGCTCGAGTCCTCTGTGTCCATCTCAGGTAATAGGACCGGATCTGAGTGGAAGTCCAGGAGTGATGTCTGACGTGCACCTGTCCTTGCGTTGAAATCCCCAACTAGGAGGACCTCTCCGCGTCTGGAGAACTCCACAATGTCTGAGTAGAGATCTAGATAGGGGGATACCCCCGTATCCTCACGAAGCATCCGTGCGAAATGTGACGTCTCAGGAGGAAAGTAGCAGACTGCAATAAAGAGGTCGCGTGTGGAGGGGCGTCGGAATCGGAGCCATAGGTAACGGGCATGGACATCCCGTCTAACCACGGATGTCAAGCTCGTGAGCGCTGAACGAAGGAGTACTCTGCAACTCCGCCTGACCCTCGGCGGACCCCCCCAGTATATTTGGTCTCCTCACGGAATACTGACTCCCAAGTATAGCCACTGACCGAGGGAAGAGGGCGCTCGGGGCTCTCATGTGTCTCTACATAGAAAACGATGTCGCGTCCAGTGTATGACTCTGAGAAGTTCCCAGGGTCAGACCATAGGGTACCAGTACAGTTCCATATGGTGCATGCCAAGGGTACTGTGTGCTGAGTCTGAATCTCATAGACCATGTCTCCCTATTTGGGGGGGGAGTCTGCTACCGTGTCTGGAGTACCTGGTGGGGCTCGGCGGCGGGGGCCAACTAATAGGCGGCCATCTCGGATGATAGCCCACTTCCCCTCCTGACGGGCTACATCTCGTTGCTGAAGCAGGGTGCGCCGCTCTTCCACCTGCATAGGTGTGAGATCCTCATCCATGAAGATAGTAGGGTGGTCCCGTAGTGTAGCACGCTGCCTGAGTGCTGCAAGTCGAGCTTGAACATCCCTGAATCGGATGATGAGTGGCTGTGGGCACGTGGGGTCCCGTCTTGTGCGCCATGCATGCTCGATCCCATGCTCGACGAGGCCGAGGGTAGAGGTCATAAAAGCAGTCGCGTCCGCTAAGGGGGTGAGTGAATCTGCGCGGGGGATACCTCGTACTCGGATGTTGAGAGCCTTACTGGCCCTCTGTTCGTGCTCGGCGATGGTGGCTGAGACTGCTGCTTTGGGTGCCCGTCTCGCAACGTCCACCCATCTGGTAGTCTCCGCAATAGCAGTCTGGATGGTAGCGATCCGCTCCTCCACCTCTGGTGTAGTGCGCGGGACCGCTGTGACTGTAGCAGTGAGAGAGACAACCTCCTGACGGAGGTGAGTGATCTCCTGGCGTATGCTCTGAATAAGCTGATCTTGTGCTACGGTATGATCCCGTAGTCGATGTAGCTTCGTAAAGATGTAATCTATCGTCTCAGGTGGGATCCGGGAGGGTGCGAACTGGGACATGGCGTATGGCTATGGGGGCGTGGGCGATAGGCTGGCTGTATATGGCAGAGGAGTGGAGAAAGGCTGCTGGGTGAGGGGAAGGGGGGACATAAGAGTGGTGGAGACAGAAGGGAGCTGTGTGGGGGGTGAGGGACTGTGACCCTCACCTGTGGGGGGCAGGCTGAGTGGTACAGTGGTGGGGGAGGCAGTGGTTGGAGTAGAAATGATGGCTGCGGGAGAAAGAACTGCATTGGTGTCCATTGCACCCGATGTTTTCAGGGCTGGTTGGCTGTCAATTGCTAATCCACTCCTGGAGATACGCTTTGTGATCTCTCCCACAATTGGCTTCGGAGACTATTTGGGTTTGTGGGCCATTGTAGGACTTGTTCAAGTGCACGATTTCCAAGGGAGGCAGATCTTGTTCAGCATTGCTGTAGGGGTGCGCAGGCCCGCGCAAGGCCAGTGGCAAGCCAAGGCTTGCAGCAGACAAGGGCCCTCAGACCACGGGGCAGCAGGCCCAGAGGTTACAGGAGGGGGTGGGGCTGTGCTACGGGAGGGAGAGGTGGCTACGGGAGGGAGAGGTGGCGCAAAGGCTGCGGGAGGGGGGGGAGTAGAGTGGAGCTACGGGAGGGGAGGGGCAGAGTAGAGCTACGGGAGGGGAGTGGAGCTACGAGAGGGGAGGGGCTGAGCGGCTGGGAGGGGGAGGGCTGAGCGGCGGGGAGGGGGAGGGCTACGTGGGGGGGGGGGGGGGCTGAGCGGCGGGGAGGGGGAGGGCTGCGTGGGAGGGAAGGGCTGAGCGGCGGGGAGGGGGGGGCTGAGCGGCGGTGAGGGGGGGGGCTGCACGGCGGGGAGGGGGGGGCTGAGCGATGGAGAGGGGGAGGGGGCTGAGAGCGACGGAGAGGGGGAGGGGGCTGAGAGCGACGGGGAGGGAGGGGGGGCTGCGTGACGGGGAGGGGGGGGCTGCGTGACGGGGAGGGGGGGGCTGAGCGACGGAGACGGGGAGGGGGGGGCTGAGCGACGGAGAGGAGAGGAAGGAGAGGGAGAGGGAGAGGAAGGAGAGGGAGTGGAAGGAGAGGGAGGGGCAGGGAGGGGGCGCAGGCTGAGAGGGGGAGGAGAGGGAGCGGGGAGTGAAGGGAAGGGGGAGGAGAGGGAGAGGAGGAGGTGGGCTGAGAGGCAGAGAGGGGGCGGAGAGGCAGGGAGGGGGCGGGGGAGCAGGCAGGGAGGGGCGGAGAGGCAGGGAGGGGGCGGGGGAGTAGGGGCAGGCTGAGAGGCAGAGAGGGGGCGGGGGAGCAGCAGGCAGGGAGGGGGCGGAGAGGCAGGGAGAGGGCGGGGGAGCAGGGGGCGGGCTGAGAGGCAGGGAGGGGGCGGAGAGGCAGAGAGGGGGCGGGGGAGCAGGCAGGGAGGGGGCGGAGGGGCAGGGATGGGGCGAGGGAGCAGGCAGGGGGAGGGGGCGGGGGAGCAGGCTGAGAGGGGGAGGAGAGGAAGCGAGCAGGAAGGGGGCGGGCTGAAGGGGAGGAGGGGAAGGGAGGGAGCGGCTGAGGGAGAGGGAGGGGCTGAGGGCAAGGGAGAGAGGGAGGGACGGGCTGAGGGAGAGGGTGCAGCAAGGGAGCGGGGAGGAGCAGCAGCTCAACGGCAGATTTTTTGATAATCTACCATCCTCGAGTTTCAAGTTTAGTGAATTTCGTATACGGAATTCCATAATCACCATAGTCTATGTCCTCCATTTCCACGTTATCCTCTTGAGTTTCATTTTGTACCTTCTCGTGTATTTCCTCTCTAGCTACAGCTTTTCCTTTCCTAGCCCTTTCCTCGGCCTCTCTAACCATATCGTCCCTTTCTGGAGTTGTCATTTCAAATGCAAATTTATTTCAGAAGATATAAAGCAAAAAGCTTTATAACAAAGAGAAACATGCGATGCCCACTTCCGTGGTATTTGTTCGAGGCTTTGAATTCGCTTTTGAAGTCGACGCGTCTCTTAGTTCGCAAGCGATCTTCACTTTCGTCGATTCCGCTTTTGCGCTTCCCTCCATCTCGAACTCCTCGCTTCGATCTTCTTCTTTCAATTTGGCGAGGCTAAGGAGTTTTTGGAAGTTATGAGTAATGAACTTTGAGAGAGCGAGGGTGGAAATAACCTTTTTAAAGAGAGGGAAAAAGGAAATGATGAGGTGGCTTTTTTCTAAGGTCCAATGGCCTTATGATGATGTGGATTTTCTTAAAAGTCTAAAAACCATGGCGGTTTCTTTGTCTACAACGACTTCTCTGTGTAGGTTCGTGACGATGGAAATCTGCAGCTATGGAATGACTGTGGCTCACTGTCTAGACTCTGCAGTCGAAGATTGCATTATTGCGTTGTCTCCCTGCTCGTTTTCAGTGCCATCTCCACGCTTCATGAATCACCATGCTCCTGCTGCACATATAACTCCATTGACTGTGTCTTTGTAAGGACATCGAATCTCCGATTTATGGGACGACAGTCAGCTTCTCTCTGAGCCCATAATTGCAAGGTCACAAGGATCTGATACGACCTCTGTGCTTCCGTTGTGCTCCCAGGCATTAGTGCTTCGTTATAACCTCTGAACCCAAGAGTAGACATCCGCGAAGACGGCCACCTTTAGCTGCTCTGCCAGTCTCACAGTTACACTTGAAACACAAAGAGCCACGCCTGCAAATGGACGACGGGGAAGCTCAAGGCTTCTGTGTGAGCTTTGATGGCAACCGGCACGGCTTGCAGAAGCAAGATGAAATATTTGGTGAAAACTGCTCAGCTTAGTCACTGCTGCAATCTTGCTACTGTCACGCGGTTGTCAGCTCCCTTATTCACAAACTTTGATGATCTTACAGGCTCTGATACCAATGATACGACGTTTGAACATAGAGGGCTTCTTCTGAATTTTCCACCCAACCACGGACTTTGTGAGCTCCTCCTTTTCCACTAAGAACTCTTTGCTTCAGTTCCCTCCTTCTCACACTTTCCATGTGGAGCTCTCCTTCCAGAATCCTCCCCCTTGCTCAGTACTTGCCACTTGGCCTATGGCTTTGGTGCCACATGTCCCACAAGGGACTCCTTTCTTTTTAGCCCTCTCTTGGATTGTCGTGTGCACCTTCTCATAAATGCCTAGGCCTAGGCATGACCCTAGACCCAAGCCCTTAGGCCCTACTAATGCAAGTGCTGTCAAGTCCTCTGGCTTCTCGCCTTATACTGTGGTCATGGTATTATAGTTGACGTAATAGCTTTCCACCTTCCAGTATAGCATGGATGCACCCCTCGATTATTCAATCCCTTGAGATGAGATTAACTGTATCATACAGCTAGACCTTCTTTAATTACAGACATCACGGGCTTGGGGAGGGACCGGGAGCTCCCAACCAAGGTCCAGTGCTATCGCGACCACTTCTTGAGAGTATCGGAGGATGAACTCATCATCAAACCCTAGTCCCTTGAGGATAGAGGAGTCTCACATGCATTGAGGATTGCCATCGGATAGATGCGGGTCTCATCACATCAGCTAGGGATTAAGGCAGGTAGAGCTACAGGTATACCTAGAGAGTAGCGGATCTGTAGGTTATGCACATTGGGGGAGATCGAGGCAGAGATAATTTCTTATGCGTCTGCCGAGTCTACAACCAAATCTAAGGGCAATCCCACTGTCTGTTTTAGGAGGGATAATGCTTTGGTCCACTCTCACGCGACTGATCCATTTTTAGGACTAGGTCTGCATTAGGTTCTGCAAGCACTATGGATCAGTGGAGAGAGATGACATGATACTGCGGAGCGGGGGACGCAGAGACCACACATGACATGGAGAGTGACCAAGGCGCACACAATCGAGCTCGGCCCTCCTCAGAGGCGATCGCCCGAGACGAGGAGTCACTCTTGACATAGGCCATCGGGTACAAAGGTCGAGGAGACACGCCCTCCCCCCACAGCACGAGATAGCTCGGCAGATGCAGATCCAGGAGATCTTCGCAGCCCACCGAAGAGATATTATGGTGCCGGGTTTCGGTTTCTGATTCAGCTGTGGACCCTCAGCTCCAGTTTTGTTTGTTGGAGCTTTTGAGGTTTGAGATCTATAGCTATAGATTAGTTTAGCATAGCACTCAGCAAGGGCCCTAGCGTGCCCTTTGCTTCAGCCCGGATGCGTCAATTTTACGAGCAAAAACCTATGAGCAGGTTTATCCGAGCGTGTTTTTTAAGAGATTTTTAAAAATGTTTTTCTTTAGGAAACATGGTTTTTACACTTTTATTTTCACTAGAACTAGATCCCTTTATCATGAAAATATACAGACTCGTCACTCATTCATTTTTACACAACATAATTTTCTTATTTAGAGACATCCCTTTGTATCCCTGTTATTACCTTAAAAAAGTGTTGATTCCTTTAAGAAACATTCCTCATAATCACTCTCAATGTAATAATACTATGCATATATAATTACTTATTAACACATTTATATCATATGGCAATATCTTTTTAGTGTTTTTATAGCATATTTATGGACATGTTTCTAAAGAAGTTTAAATTACTATAAATAAGTATTAACTTGGGCTTATATATCACTCTCATAAAATACATGTAATATTTAATACTATATCTGGAAGATTTTCCAAAATATAACTTCATAGATGTGCTCAAATGGGGTGTTCCGATCAATTTGAGTGGTTGAATGACTATATTTGGACATTGGATATGAAAGTTATGTCACTTTTAAAAGTGCTGTCCAAGGTAGTTTCGCCAGCGAAACTACCTTGGGAGACTTGCTTCAAAGGGGTTTCGCTGGCGAAACTACCTGGATGGCTTGCTTCAATGAGTTTTCTTTGAAGAAACTCTTTCATGAAGATAGGTTGAGAGAGGGTTTTCAATGTCACCCCCTATTAAGTAAAAGTTGTAAGAAGGATCATAAGGGAATTTTCATAGAGAAGTCTACTCTACATGTGGGTTTCTTCAAAAGCCATCCCATTATGCTCTCACCATTTCTACAGATTCACCTAAATATTTTTGTATAAAATAGGCATTGCTATAATACTTTGCATATTTCTAAGTGAAAATATGTTTTCTTCTGATCGATTTTTGCCATATTTATGCATAGTTGGAAGCTTTTTTTTTCCTTCGCTCGGACGCTCGGAAGATTTCGCTCAGAAAATGCTCGTCCCCCTTCAGCCCTTCAAGGCTTGTATGAGTTTCCAGTCTAGTTTGGTGTGCTCTGTCTTATAGGTGCGCGAGGCCTTCCGTGGATGTTAATACATCTTTCTTTCTTTCTCCTTCTGGTCTTAAGTGTACTAGTAGTTTTCAATCTTTATATTTGGCTAGTTGACATTGCAATGACAATTTTTTAAAACTAAAGCATGAGCTTTGTAAAACAACATCGTACTCTTTATCCATCAATGAAAGCATATAAGATAACTAGTAAGATTAAGACTATGTAGAAAGCACACATTGCTATGGTGCTACAAATGCTTTAGAATGTTCTTGAGTTGATTTCAATGCCTATTGATATGTCTCTGTGGTATGCCAGAATATGAGAGATCAAAAGTAAGCTAGGCAACCTTTCTTCATCTGTCATTCCTGAATTTATGCATGAGTTTGAACAAAACTTTGGCTGCGATTTGGCTAGCTAGGCTCATTAGATATGTAAGATGCCGAGAATTCTATATACAGTGAATTGCTTGTGCGTGGTTCTTGTGTGAGTTATGGAGATTGCATAGGCTTAGATTTTTGTGAACTTTGTACCCCCATAGATACAATGATTGTATTTTTTATTACAGTACAAGCATTCTAGCAATACATTATCCTCCATATGAAGAAGAAAGACATAGCTGCTACATGATTGATTACTTCATACAGTTGCTTACTTAAGTGACATAAAAGTCTGAACCTGTCCTACTTGTTTTGGGTTTGTATGTGCTTAGTTCATGGGCCCTGTCCAATTAAATACAAGGTTTGTGTCTGTGTGGCTCGCATAGGTTTGCTGATTTGCTGACTTTGTTCACACAGGCCCTTCTTTCAGGATGTTCTGCCGGGGGGTTAGCTGCGATACTTCATTGTGATAATTTCCGAAGTCAGTTGCCAAAAAATGCGATTGTCAAGTGTCTAAGTGATGCTGGGTTTTTTCTTGATGTGTATGCTTTCTTCCCTGCCATTTTAAAAATTGTGCATAAAGAATGGTTGGAGATGAAGCAATGAACCTAAACAAATTTGCATATGCCCCCTTTTTTTGGAGGGGTTTTCATGTAGTGAACTTCATTTCAATTGTAGATATGCATAACATTTGTGCTTCCCTTGCTTCTTTCCTCCTGTCTCTTCCTTGTAATAATTGTGTGAATTTCTTTTTTCAAAGAGTTTATTGGAACGGAGGATCACTAATTTACAAGTCTCTGCTGCGCATGTATCATCTTTGACATTGATCTAGCCTTGTGGCTTCCTGTGCACTCTTTTGCACTAGAAGCTAACGGCTCTTGGTAACCTTGTCACATCTTGCCCTCTGCTTGTCAAAATAATTTGAAAACTTCCAATAAGCACTTTTCACATTTCTATGACCAATATGTGATGGGGAAATAAAGAGAAAAGTTGTTGCAAAGATGATATGTATATCTTCAGCAAAGTATGGCAAACCACCAAAATAAGTAGTAGGGGCTTCTCTCCCTTTTCTAGCTTGTGGCCAGCCTTTTCTTCGACTAGGTAGTTGGGATGTTGCTGTACAGGCCCGCTTGATTAGGTTGAGGAAGCTGCTATGCGGTGGCCAATTAGCAAGCAGACTGGTCAGCCAGTTGTTTGGACAGTTTTTTTCCCCCCCAGTGAACCCAGATATACAACCAAACAAATTTATAGATAACAGATCGAAGTGCAAAACCTTGTCAAATCTGTACCATCACCTACATCAAACAATTGCTGGGGTAGGGCACCAAGTTCAGATCTGTTTGCTGCTCCTACTGTGGTGGAACTCTCCTAGATCACTGCGTGTCTCGGTTAGACTTCTGCGGCTGCTCTAGGTGAGTCTGCTGTTGTTTTTCTTTTGGATCCTCCTGTGCACAACTGTCTGGCTCTCCTACAGCATGTAGATCTGCCTCTTTGTGTGGAGCTGGACTGTCCAAAGACTCCTGCAAATTGACTGCAGGATGTGCCCATAGTGAGCCTTTATAGAGGGCTCCAGGCCATACTGATCTGGCTGACCAGATCAGTCAACCAGACCATAGCTTACCTGATTGATTTGCATCTGGCAGACCAGGTCTGGCAATCGGCTGATCTGATCTGGCCCATTCTCTGGCCTATTCTTGCACTGGACTGTTTGTTGCAATCTGCTGCTGTATACCAGTGCTTCCAGCAGTCTGCCACAGGTCGTGGTCAAAACTGCGATATGTTGTGCAGCCATTGGCCAGACTATGCTGCAAGTCTTCCGACCTGTCTAAGCACTGCTGACTGGCAGTCTGTCTTTGTGCTGCCAATGGTCTACTTGTGTGGGCTCCTGCCCACTGGAACTGCACAGTGTGCAGTTCCCCTGCTCCATATCCCCTGTTGCACTGTCCTTCCCCAGCCTAATAGCTCTTGCAATGGACACTTGGATGGGATATATATACACAGCCCCACAACTCTTTGGGCCTACTGTCATCCATATCTGCTGACCAGAGTGGCCTCATTGACTGCCCTAAACTGAACACATGTAGGACGATCTGTTGCTGCCCACGTGGCAGTCTTTCCACCTCCCTCTTCGCATGCCTAGATGGCACAATGCATACCAAGCCCCGCTGCACTCCTCATCCGTCATGGCGCTCAGCATCACATTGAGGTGATCGTATGATTCAGGCAGTGTATTGAGGAATATGATGCACACCTCTTCTTCAGCAATTGTCATTCCAATCGATCCCAATTGATCAACGCAAGATTTGAATTTGACAAGATGTTTGGCGATGGAATCTCCTTCGTCCATGTGCATGTTATCCTAAGAAGTTGTAGGGGCAATGAGCATGGGAGCAAGTACAAGAGCCGAGGGAGATGAACCGTCACATCAACTAAATTAGATAAAGGAAAGTACAAGGTACTTGAAGGTAGACCCTAGGACTAAGTGTCCTAGGTGTCACATAGGACTAAATGTCCTATGTGGCATAAAAGGCACTAAAACACTAGAGTGCCTATAACTATGCCTACAAGGCACATACCAGGGTCCATAGGGCATCATTGTTTGAAAACTAGTGACTACTATTTGCTACATCAAGTGGCTATACTTTGGAAGAATTTTAGTTCTTTTTGCCTTGTAAGAGAGATAGACACTGCCCAATATCTGGGTTAGACCCTCTCATGGCTACTTTATATAATCTTGAGAAGTTCAATGGAAAGGGGTTCCATACATGGCAAATGAAGGTAAAATTCGCATTAATGCGGGAGAACTTATGGGGACTTGTCAAATCTACTCCTACCGCTTCTTCTACGGCCTCAAATGCTGGGGAATCTTCAGCTCCGACACGACCGGCAAGGGATCCAGCAAGAGAAGAAAAAGCATATGGTATAATTGCTTTAGCTTTGGGTGATGATTACATACATCATATATCTGACTTGGAGTCTCCATCGGAAGCATGGCATGGTGGCACATATTCATCCAAAAGGATATAGCCACCTATGAATGTACAAGGTATGTCAGATCATGTAACAAAGGGAACCAAGTGTAAAGCTTGTCGGAAGACTTCGAACTTGGGACGAGGAAGTGCCTTTGTAAACATATCTGCTATGTTGTCCACTGTGGGAAGGTAGGACAACTCTATGTCTCCTGTTGACAACCGCTTTCAAACATAATGATAGTGAAATTCAATGTGCTTGGTATGCACATGAAACACTGGATTACGCGCAATGGCCAAAGCACTCTAGTTGTCAGTGTAGACAATAGTGGAGGATGTCTGGCGAATACCAAGATCTGTAAGTAACTGTCGAAGCCAGACACACTCTACTGTAGCAGTGAAGGCTGCCTTGTACTCAGCCTCACAGCTAGATGTGGCAACTATTGGCTATCCGTGTAAGCATGCATGGTAAGTGAACTCTGATCACCATAGAAGAGGGCTAAATCCTGAGTGCCTCTGAGATATCTGAAGATTCTCTTCACTGCCTGCCAATGCTGTGAACCGGGCATGTGCATGAACCTGTTGAGCTGGGATACTGCATACTGTAAGTTAGATCTCGTGTGACATAAGTAAATGAGACATCCAACAGCCTGCTGGTAAAGAGTGATATCACATGGTGGGCTCCCATCATGAGCTGAAAATTTGAAGCCAGGGTCCATTGGAGTAGAGATTGGCTTGCAATCCTCAAACTGAAAGCGATCAAGGAGCTGTCCAATATACTTGGACTGTGACATCATGATACCCCCCTCAACATGAGCAAATTGAATGCCTGAATAATAGTGTAGCTGTCCCATGTCTGACATTTCAAAAGCTTGCTGCAAATCAGCCTTGAAAGCTGCAATATGCTGATGAGTATCTGGGCCCGTGATTAGCATATCATCCACATATAAAATCAGCACTAAAAAATCAGATCCACTCCCACGGACATAAAGAGTGGGTTGTGTGGGGCTATTTTGAAAACCAAGGGATAGTAAGTGTGCATGAATTTTGGCATACCATGCCTTGGGTGCTTGCTTCAAATCATAAAGGGCTTTTCTAAACCGGCATACCTTGCTTTCAGAATTAACGATCTCAAAGCGAGGACCTTGTGTCACATAAACTTCTTCCTGCAGATCCCCATGAAGAAATGCAGTCTTGATGTCAAGCTAGTGCACTTGCCAATGGTGATGCGCTGCAATGGCAATGACACATCTAATAGTAGTAATCCTGGATGTGGGAGCAAAAGTCTCCTCAAAGTCAATGCCTTGTTGTTGGGCATACTCTTTTGCAACAAGACGGGCTTTGTGTCGATCTATGCTGATTTCCTTTTTAATTTGTAGACCCACCGGGTACCAATGGCATGCTTGCTGGGAGGGATATCTACTAATTCCCATGTGTCATTTTTAGCAATGGATTGTAATTCAGCATTCATTGCATCCATCCACTCTTTGCTGTCAAAAGCATCTTTATGGCACAAAGGCTCTTCATTGCAAGCTGTAGCAAGGAGTGCAAACTCAAGAAAGTGACCATGCATCTGTCTATTCCCTGATCTTGTCCGGGCAGCAAGAGGTTGATCTTGTTTGCTGTCCCTCAATGTATCAAGAAGCCATTTGGGAACTTGCCTTTGCTGTCTATTGACAGCTCTTTCTTCAATCATTGCATCATGAATAGTGGGATCATTTTGTGCTGGAAGAGAAACCTGAAAATCAGCATGGGGTACTGGCTGATCATTGCTTGTTGAAGGGCCTGCAAGAGGTTCATGTTGCTGGTCAAAATCCCCCTTTGAGGAAGGCAGAGGTAACCAACAGTCAAAGGCATCAAACATGTTAACTTCTGACTTAGCTTTGCAGTCCACAAGAGGAGAAGCCGAATGTTCAGCAAAGATTCATCTCTATTGACAATAATCTTCCCAGTATTTGGTTGGTATAACCGATACCCTCTGCTCTCTTGGCTGTAACCAATAAATATGCATTTGATTGCCTTGTCATCAAGCTTATGTCTCAGCTGAGATGGTATATGAACATATGCAAGAGACCCAAAAACTCTCATGTGTGAAAGTGAAGGCTTCCTGCCTTTCCATGCTTCATAAGGTGTAACAGTCCTCAATGCCCTTGTAGGTGATCTATTCAGCACATAGTTGGCACACATCACTGCATCAAGCCAAAATTTATAGGGCAAGGACTTGGCCTTAAGCATGCATTTGGCCATCTCCATAGTGGACCTGTTCTTCCTTTTAGGAACAAGATTATGTTGAGAAGTGTAAGGAGTAGTGCATGAGTGAACAATGCCCCGTGAAAACAAAAATGCATCAAACTTCTTTGACATATACTCTCCCCCCCTATCTGTGTTGAGGGTGACAAGCTTGCATCTTGATTCATTTTCAACCATGTTGAGCCACCTCTGAAAGCATGAGAACACTTCAGATTTGGCTTTTAAAGCATATACCTAGCAATATCTTGTGAAGTCATCAATGAGAGTCATGAAATATTTGTACCCCCCAATGGCATTTGTCCTCATTGGGCCACAGACATCACTGTGCAGTAGCTGCAATTTCCTTTGTGAGAGTTTTGGACAATTCTTTTGAAAAGGAAACCAATGCATCTTACCTAAAAGACAACCCTCACATACATGTTTGGAAACTGTGTGAGTTTGAGGTACATCATTTGCCATGTCCTGTGAATGTAACTTGGCAAGAGCTCTATAATTGAGATGACCCATTCTCTCATGCCAAAGATGAGTTTCAGCAAGCTGTGAATCTGAAATAGCAAATGCGATGACATCTCTTGACTCCTCTTGGGCTCTTCACATCCGACGACATCTTGTGGAGTCGTGCTCTCTAGAGGATGTTCCGGCCACTCTCTTCAGAGCTGCTCATTCCTCGGTTGACTCTCCATGGGAGATCTTAGCTAGCATTGCAGCATGGCACATTTGGAGAGCCAGATGCACTGAGGCTCTGGAGGGTTCTCAGGTTCACCCTTCTCAGATCTTGGCCAGTACTTGGACAGATACGGTACACACTCTGATGGCCATTTGGGCGACCATGCAGGGATCATCTCGAGCAGCCTTCTCTAGGAGAGTTAGTTTTCTCAGAGATTGGAGAGACTCTCCCTTCTTTGCTGAGACTTCTACAGGGTTGACTTGGCATTTTCAGCCTCAGCCTTGGTTTCTTTCTACCTCATTCCTCTGAGGTGTTTTCATTACATGCTTAGCATGTTGTATTTCCGCACAGAGCTTGCTCTAGCGAGTTTCTTTCTTACTTAATAGAAGTCTCCTTTTTGCAAAAAAAAAGAAAGAAATAGCAAATGCTTCAATAGAGAGTACATGTGAGTGATCATCAAGGTGATAAAGCCCCTATTTCAAAGTGCCAGTCACGAAGATCATATACTAGGCATCTGTGTCCATAAAAAATCATTCTAAAACCTGAAGTGGCAATTTCTGAAATTGAAATCAAGTTGACTTCAATTCCGGGCACGAAAAGAACATTAGTCAGAGTGATAGGATGGCTTGAAATGGATGTGACCTGCAATCTCCAATTCCTTTTACAGCATAGGAGGCATTATTAGGACATGTGACAGTTCCCCCACGAGGTGCATTAGCTAAGGAATGAAACAACTGTCTGCAAGATGTGACGTGCTTGGAAGCACCACTATCAAAATACCAAGACTGAGCATCATTAGCAGTAAAGAATGCATCAACTTGGGAGGGATCAAAGGAGCAATGGACGGCCCATGCCCAATCATCTTGGAGAGCATGTGCAGGTGAGGCATCTGCCGGCTTGTGCGATTCAATTGCATGTGAAGCATTAACTGTCAATCTTGCTTTCTTTTTCTCCAAGGCAATGCGCTTCTTGCATTCTGAAATTTCATGCCCAGGCTTGTGACAATAGTTGCATCTTTTCTTCTTTGACTTATTTGCTGTATTTTTAGATGCATTGGAGGAATTGCCACTGTTAGGCGCATATTTAGGCTTGCCCATAGGCTTGGAAGCCTTGCCTCTTCCTGTTTGCTGTGAAGCAAATGCATGATCAAGAATAATAGCTTGTCTATTAGCACGACTTTGCTCTTCCTGCAAAAGCAAAGTGACTAGCTGATCAAAAGAGTAGTGGTCTGGATTACCCATGGCCACTAATTGAAGGGCTGTAGCAAACCCTTGATATGTATCTGGCAGTCCATTCAATGTGGTACTGACACGCTGAGATTGTGGCATCACCTCATCGATATTGGCAAGTTGTTCCATGAGGTCCTTGACCTTTGTTAGGTATGCATCCATAGAGTCACCTTCATTCATACTGACTTCTTGCAATTGCCTTCTTAAATATGCAACACGTGCCTAATTGCGAATCTGATAAAGAGAAGCCAATTTGTCCCAAGCATCCTTTGCTGCCCTGCAAGACCGGATGTGTGGAATAATGAGTCTCTTGCATGATAAAGCAATACAGGAATGTGCATTTACATCTCTTGCATCCCATCTTGATTGTTCCTGAGTTGGAGGAGCAGTAGCAGGGGTGCTAAAGGATAAGGCATTAGGAGGAGTACCCTCTGCAGAGGGACCAGCAGTAGGGGCAGTGACTGTAGTATTGGCTGGCCTCAGATCAATCCTAGAAACAATATTCCAAAAATGGCTTGCAACAACAATATGTTTCATGAGATAAGACCACATCGGATAGTTGGTGCCATCCAACTTATCATCTTCACGAAGAATGCCAAATAGATCCCAGCCATTGCAAATGGGATACCCTGAAAAGAAGAGACCTGAAAAAACAAAAGCCTCAAGGCTATCACTGCAAAGAGTTGGCTGTCCAAAAATGACAGCAAATGTCTGCAAGTAAATGTTCTACAAATTTCCAGCCCAAATCAAAGGGCAAATGCAAATTTGACCCAAATGTGACTGTGTCAGGCAATGTTCACTTCAAAAAACAGCAAATCTGGCAAAAGCCCCAAATTTAATGAGGGCAAATAGGCCAAAAAGAGGGCAAATACAGAAAAGCCCCAAATTTTGCTGAGATTTTTGCAAATGTGACCCAATGTATTGCAATCTGACCCAATGTACTGCAATCTAAACAAGAAATTGCAGACCAAATCCCAAAGCTCCAATGTCTTGCAAGAAATTGCAACCAAAGGAAGTGAAAAGAATTGAAAGCCCCAAATTTTGCCAATGTCCTACAAAAGCCCCAAACTGCAAATGTTTGTAGATAGATTCGCACGTGCGAAATTGTACGGAATACCCAGAGCAAGTACAAGCTGTACGGTCAGCTGTTCTGCAAGTACATGTGTACGGAAAGCAGGTACAAGTTGCTGACGGGTGATCTGCAGGTATAATCGTACGGAAGATCATACGAAACATGTATGGAGCACATGAACTTGTACGGAGCAGGTACGATGCAAGTACACCTGTACGGAAGACCTGTACGTCTGTACGTACAATTGTATGGAACTATGTACTTGTGTAGGTACACCTGTACGGAGCATGTACTGTGTGCAGATACACTTGTATGGAAACAGCTGTTGTGCAAGTACTGTTGCACAACGCAGGTACTTTGTACGGGCGCAGGTACGTAAGGAGATGCGACGGGCAGAACAGCAAGAAGCGTAGCTGGGCGGCATGGCACGGGATTTGTACGTGATTCGTACGGAAGTCTATACAGTCGTATGGACTGTACGGATGGAGCGCAGCTGAAGCTATTGAAAGCTGTGCGCAATGCAGATCCGGAGGCAGGGGAACAGGTCTAGTAGCGCTCTGATACCACTGTAGGGGCGATGAGCGTGGGAGCAAGTACAAGAGTTGAGAGAGATGAACCGTCACGTCAACTAAATTAGATAAATGAAAGTACAAGGTACTTGAAGGTAGACCCTAGGACTAAGTGTCCTGGGTGTCACATTGGACTAAATGTCCTATGTGGCATAAAATGCACTAAAACACTAGAGTGCCTATAACTATGCCTACAAGGCACATACCAGGGTCCATAGGGCATCACTAGAACTGGGAGAAGATGGCCTACAGAAGTTGTTTTAAAGATATTCCGAACTTGAATTGCATTTACAAGAGATCCCTTGGAGGGATGCGTATCATCACACTGGATAGTAAGACGGGTGTCCCCATGCAAAAGAGAAAGAGTATGTGATTTCCAACCAAATTGGACATCATGGGTTTTAAACCATTTGTGCCCAATGACAAGTCTACATGATCCAAGTGCATAAGAATCCTAGTTGGAACTCGATCCATTTTGCGAGCCCGAAAGTGCTTCCCAGCTAGAAGTTGTACCTCGTAGGTGTGATCCCTAGGTGTCATAGTCAACTGTAGCTTCTGCACAAGTTTGTGACTAACAAAGTTGTGAGAACTAGGGTTCACAACAATTGAGAATTGACCTTGGATGACAATGGAGACAGAAGATGATCGAGACAGTGACAGAGGTTTTGAGGGTGACGCTAGATCCCTACACCCGTACTCTTCCACTCCCATGGACCCAGTAGACATATTCTTCGACTTACCTTAGCGTCTTTTTGAGCCTGACTTCTTGTCAGATTTCTCTAGTAACGTTGACACTCGCTTTCCTCAGTTGCCAGACCACCTCAACATATCTGACGAACGTCGCTTCCTTGCTCTTGTGTCCAACCAGGTTGAGGAACGTGAACCGCCACCTTTACGCTACAGAGCTCGCCCAGTTTCCCGCGGTGGAAGAGGAGGAAGAGGAGGAGGAGCTGTGTGTCCCTCTTATGCGCATGCAGCTCAGAAGCCACGGGGTGGCTTCTTCAGCCTCGCCCCGGGATCGCGTCCTTTTGCTAGCTCTCCCAGTGCAGATGGGACCATGGTGGCTAGAGACCTACACAAAGCCCACATTACTCAGTATCTCTAGCACAGAGACGTAGTCGGCAGCAGTGAAGGAAGAGCTTAAGGTACCGGTGCTAGCCTTGCCTCCAAGCACCCACTCAACCAAAGTGGTGAAGGAGGAACCATGCGAAGTGATAAAACAAGAGGCAATGGAGATAGACCAGTTGCAACCGGCGACAGTATTCCCTCAACCAGTGGAGGCTCCGCCAACAAAGACCCAAGAGGAGATAGAAGAGATTCTAGGCCGACTTCGGGAGAGTCAAGGCTACCCTCAATCGGCGAGGAAGAAGCAAAGGACCTCCCGTCATCAGGCATCACAGAATCCCAGTATGCTGCACAACCAGATGCGAATGGAGCACAACACCCTATTGGAGCGAATCCAACAGATGGAGAAGGTAAGTCAGTACAGGCTTTTTTTTTGAAGAAAAAAGTGATATATTCCATTCAAAACGAATCATACAACAGGTGGGAGAGAAGTACTCTATCCCTAGCCTCAACAATGTGGCTAAAAAGCCATGGAGGTGGTCTAAAATGCCACGACATCCCAAAAGGGGTCAAATGAAAAAATAATGAGCCGTCCGATGTCCTCATGAAGGATAAAAGTAAAGGCTTTTTTGGATGACAACTTGCTTCAAGACTCTCTAGTCTGGCTAAGGACCCATGCCATAGTAGGCTTTCTGCCTGGAGTCAGGCCTCCTCTCACTTTCATTGAGTCTTGGATCAGGATGAATTGGATTAGGAAAGGTATAAATGTCTTGAATGTAAGATTCCTCAAGAAAGGCTTTTTTGTGTTTTTGTTTGAAATAGCCTCTAGAGCCATGCAATATGGTATTTGGACTATTAGGAATCAGCCCTTGTATCTAGAGTGGTGGTCCAAAGATTTTTCCCCTAATACCCCTAGGTCAACCAAGATCCCTGTTTGGGTGGAGTTCCTTGACTTACCTCTTTATTTATGTAACCAACTTCCCTTTTTATGCAGTGGGCTGGGAGAAGTCCTTGGAGTAGAGCAAGAAAATTTTATCAATCCCAAAGGCAATCCTCAGATTTGCATCAAAATGGACATGGCAAAAGAAATGCCTAAAACTCTTACCATTCTTAACAGAAATGGTAGTGTTTTTAGAGAACAACCCCTTACTTATAAAAATCTCCCTCATTCTTGTTTTCTGTGTGGACTGTCCACTCATGTGGTTAAAAGCTGTTCTCTAAAGAGATCCAAAGTCAAGGAGCCAGAAGCCAATGTTGCCAAGCAGTCCTCTCCCACTGAAAAGTGGGTACCTAAAACTCAGAACCCTCTTACTAAAAGCCATCCCATTGGTCAGAATCTCAATAGAAGTAGTGAAAAAGATATCAGACAGTCGGAAACAGTGAATAAGAACTTTTTTGATCCTCTCAAGGAACAAGAGGAGAGTCTGGAGGGACACTGTCAATCAAGATGATAACACGGTTATAGAGGCTGGTTGGTCCAAAAATTTTGATGAGGATGTCAATAGGAAAGATGCAATGGAAGAGGAAGAAGCTAGTGAGGAAGAGTCAGAGGATGATCAAGGAAAGGCCACTCAAAACACTATACTTTCTCAGGAAGACACTAGTCAAGGCAAGGCATTCACAGTAGCTCAACATAAGAGAAAACAATCCAAGGCAGCCACAGTGCAAGTGAACAGCCCTGACCCCAGGGCTAAAAAGGGGCAAAAGAAGAATGTTAGATAAAACAATGACCTTCTTGACTCTCAATGTTAGAGGATTGATGGATCTTGGTAGAAGTGAAGAATTAGCCTTCTGGGTAAGAGCTAATTCACTATCATCTCTCTTTTTAGCATTGCAAGAGGTCAAGGCAAGTAGGTATACCCTTGAGGATAGACTAAAAAAGTAATAGATAGAAGAAGAATCTGGTATTACACTGCTCATGAGGATAGCAAAGGAGGCACAGCTTTAGGAATCTTGTCCCACTACAAGGATTGTATTTCTCAAGTTATCAGAGATGTCCATAAAAGATGGTTAATGTTGCAGTGCTGTGTGAAAGAAGTTGATATCTCTGTCATTTCTGTTTATGCTCCTAACTCAGCTTCAGAAAGGAGGGGCTTATGGGAATCTCTACAATGTTCAGATGGAAATTGCATAATAATGGGTGACTTCAATATGGTAGAGAACAAAACAGCTAGATGGATGGGAAATGGCACATGCATCAGAGGATCTGAACTAATTTCTTGGGAAGAGTGTAAAGAACACTGGCAGCTGGTTGATGTCAGTAACAACAGAGAGTTTACTTGGTGCAACAGTCAAGTAGGGGAAAAGAGAAGGGAGGCCAGACTAGACAGATTCTATGTTTCCCAAAGCTTGTTGAACAGACATCTTTCTTTAAGAGTGGTAACATACTCTTCCTTAAGCTTGTTAGATCACAAGCCTTTTTTGTTGAGATGTGATTTTGGATCTGGGGAGAGGAGCCCCTCCTGGTTCAAAGCTGATCCCAAACTTGTCCAGTTTAAGAGTGTGCAGAACCTAATAAAGATGGCTTGGCATAGTGCTTTCTCAAAGCACACTTCAGCCTCACATGCTTGGGAACTTGCTGTCGAGGATACTCAAAATATTCTAAGAATAGCCAGAAAGAAAAGGGCTTGGATCAAGGCTCAAAGGATGGATTGCATTCAAGATAATATCAACACTTTCGAACAAAAAGCCAGAGAGGGTGATGAAGAGGCCCATGCAGACTTAAACAAGGCAAAAAAAGAGCTCAGAAAGCAAGAACAACTCAGATTAAACGACTCCAAAGTGTATTATAGAGACTGGTGGGCTGGAAAGATTGACAGGCCCACTAAGGAAACCTTCAGAATTATCAGAAGGAGAAGATGTCAAGATGAGATTCTCCTCCTTAAAAGACCAAATGGCCCTCACTTAAACAACTCTGAGGAGAATATTGAATACATCCAGAATCACTTCAAGGATCTACTCTCCAACACTTGCCCTCCAAATGAGGATACTCAAAGAGCAAGACAGCTCTGTCAAATAATAAGGGATAAGGCTGTTAAATCTTGTGACCTCCCTTATCTAGAGAGACCCTTCAGTCTAGAGGAGTTGAAAGAAGCTGTGGCTGTCATGGCAGATGGGAAGACTCCAGGGCAAGATGGTCTACCCATTGAGTTCTACAAATTTTTTTGGGAGCTAATTGGACCATACCTTTTACTGCTATGGCAGGAAAGTGTTATGAAAGGTTTTCTTCCCCTTCACATAAATGGAGGCATTATAAATCTGATTCCTAAGGAGGGCCCTAAGGATGAGTTAAAAAATTGGAGACCTCTTATAATGTTGAATTGCAGCTACAAGATATTTGCCAAAGCTTTGGCTCTAAGGATTCAAGGCAAAATGAAGGATTTGATTCTACCAGAGCAAAAAGGTTTTATCAGAGGACGTCACCTTCTTGAAGTAATCATCAATATTTGGGAAGGGTGTGAGTATGCTAAGGAAACTAAGTAGGATATTTGTTTTCTTAAGGTTGATTTTGATAAAGCTTATGATAGGCTGGAGTGGGACTTTATAATCCAATCTTTGCAGGATATGGGAATGGGTCCCTTTTTTGTTTCAAGTGTTAAGCTTCTGCTCACTAATGCTACAGCTAGGGTCAATGTCAATGGTATTATGAGTGACCCCCTTTTCTCTCAAGAGATCAATCAGATAAGATTTCCCTCTAGCTCCTCTTTTATTTCTAATTGCTGCAGAGGCTCTAGCTTGGCTTCTTAGAAGTCAAATATAAGAGGAATCTCTGAAAGGGATAGAACTGAGTAATGGTAAACAACTATTATGCCAACAGTTTGCTGATGACATCACCTTGACTCCTAGAAACACTGATCAAGACGTTAGGTGTGTAATGGACTGCCTGGAAGTTTTCTGTCAAGCCTCAGGTTCATGTATTAACCACTCCAAAACAGGCTATGATACTCTCAGTGGGAAATATCAGGTGGTTCTCCAACAGCTAGGTTGCATTAAGATACAAAAAGATACAGTTTTCAGACTTTTGGGGATACCAATGGGGTTTGATGTCACAATGAAACAGAGGTGGGACTGGGTATTGGACAGATTCCAGAAAAAGCTGGACAAATGGAGAAGCTTTCAAGCCAGCCTGGCTGGTAGGAAATTGGTCCTCAACCATTGCCTCTATCCTATTGTTATTTTCTCTCTCTCTTGTTGGTCTCCATTTAAAACTGGTTTAGACAGATTTATCAGATTATGTAGATCCTTTTTATGGGGAGGTTCTAACAAAATCTCCAAGGTAAGATGGGAATATTGTGTCAAACCCAAAGAAGGGGGTCTAGGGGTGATTGACATTTCCTCTGCAGCCAAAAAACTTTCTGCCACCTGGATTATCAAAGCTGCTCTCCATCCAGAGGAGGATTGGGCCCAGCTGCTGTTCATAAAAAATAGGAAGAGGTAGGGCGCAAGCGGGCAGCCCTGATGCACCGAGCGCTCGAGGGTGAATCTCTCCCCCATCTTGCCGCTGATGATAATCCGGTTGGAGGCCGACCTGTAGAGGCTAGCAATACCTCTGATCCACTCGTCCGGGAAACTGAACCGAGAGAGTGTACCTTCCAAGAAGGACCAGTCTACCCTGTCGTACACCTTCTCAAAGTCAAGGAGGAGTATGGCAAGGTGCTGGCCACTGTGCTGGGCCCACTCCGTCGCCTCTGAGAATGTGAAATGTTGTCCAAAATGCTGCGGTCTTGGACAAAACCAGTCTGGTTGTCATGGATCAAGTCATGTAGCACGGGGCGGATGCGGCTACTGATCATCTTGGCGAGGATTTTGTAGGCAGTCGGGAGGAGGGTGATAGGGCGCCACTGTCTGATCTCTTGACGGTCCCCCCCTTTGGGAATGAGGGAATAAGCCTGTCGCAAGGCTCTCTGGCATCTGTCCGCTGGAGAAGATATGCTGGAAGGCTGCGAGCAAGGGCTGGTGGACCTGCTCCCAGAAGGTGGTGAAGAAAGCTCTAGAGAGCCCATCCTCACTTGGGCATTTCTGCCCATCAATAGCGCTCACCGCATCCTGCATCTCTGCCACGGTGAAAGGGGCGAGAAGGGTTTCACTCATGCTAGGCTGCACGAGCGACGGTGTATACCTCCACACCTCCTCCCTGCAACGGCAGGCACGAGGGTCTGGGGGCTCCTGCTGGAATAGGGATCTGTAGAAATCTGTCGCCAAGTCCCGGACCTCGTCTGGATCTGTCCTGACACTACCATCCTGTGCTCTAAGAGATCGGAGCTGTTTGTTTGCCAAAGATGCATGGTGATTTGAATATCTTGAATACTCATATACGTAAAGGGAAAATGATACTGGAATTGATGCAGGGTGACCAGCCTTGGGCTACTATGCAGCATCATTTGCTTTTACATTTGACTACTCATGCTTTTGGGCATTGGCAGCCCATTCAATGAGATTTTATTTTGGGATATATTGATGACAAACTCAAGGGATGCCCTTTTGCCTACTGAATGTTTTTGGATTGGAAAGAAATACTCTCCCATCTTAAATGGCAAGATCACACCTCTCTTGATGGAAATTCCTGACGGGTTCAGACTTTTACATTGGTCCAAGGTGTTTACTTGCCACTGGCCTTGTAGGAAACTAGACGCTCTTATTTTATTTCCTCTAACGGAGTTCACTTTGTGGGGGATGTGCTTCATGCTGATGGTACTTTTATACCTTTTCCTTTGTCGGTCAGGCAGTATGGTTTGGGGATGCATTATCGACCCCTTTGGCATTATCTTTCACAGATGCTTCAATGTTTCCTACCAGTGCCAAAGCTAGAGCTCACTTCTCGATTTAAGGGTTGGGCTCAACATCACTAGGGTTCAGGCAGTCATCCATTATTTTTGGCTGATGTCACTATGCCTAGCTTGTACAGGGCTTTGATGCCTCCACCTTGGGTTTCAAATAGGGCGAATCAGATTTGGGCTACGAAACATAATCTAAAGTGGTGGCGAAAAGATTGCAGCAGTTCTAAAGTTGCAGACTGCCTCTTCATCAACATGTCTTTTTGTGGCGAGTGATGTTTGGAGTCTTTCTTTCGGTCAACTCGTGGCACTAAGACATAGTGCTCTTGATGTCTGTCGCAGATGTATTTTCTTTTTTAGCATTGCCCTAAGACTCATGATTTTTTATTGTTTCTTCAGCAGCGTCTCCAGGTATGGTGTCCTACTACTTGGTTTGGCAAGCATTTTTGGCTATTTGGGATCTGTCCACGATGACATGGTTTTGATATTTTCTTCACATGGGTTCGTTATTGGGGACTTTGGATTGTGTGGATGGACAAAAATCATACACTCTATGGTGATCCCACCCCTTCCAAGTTTCAATTTTTCAGATGTCACTACGACAATCATTTTATGATTGTGTGTGTGCTTGTTAGATAGATTCTCTTGCTTGCGTGTCCTATAATGCCATTTTCTAACGTAATTGCATGTTCCTTTTTAGGGAACTTCTATTATTGTAATGTAAAGTTACGAAAAGAAAGCGTGTTGTGCATGTGTGTGTACACGCCTATCATCTATAAGCTGGTTGCTAAGATGATTGTGAATCGTATTAAGGGTCTTTTGCATGAGGGTCTACATCTTGCCCAATATCTATTCATTTCCCATAGACATACTATTGAATAATATTGCCAATGCTTATATGGGGATTGAATGCTAAATACACGGAGCAAGATGTCCTTTTAATGCAAGTGGAGATTGTTAAGGCATTTGATACGGTACAATGGGACTTTATTTCACAAACCATGTAATCTCTAGAATTTGGGGAGAAAATGCAAAACCTTGTTTACTCGCTTTATCAAGATGGTACGGTTGCAACCATTCTAGCAGGGGATATAAGTGATGAGTGGGCTCTTTGAAGTTCAGCTCGGCAAGGTTGTCCACTCAATGCTTTGTTCTATGCGATTGCTAGTCACCCTATGCTTGTATATATTGATCATTTAGTCGCTTCGGGCACATTCCATGGATTGGAGATCCATGCAGGAAAGCCGCTTATTGCGTAGGCATATGCTCGATGATCCCTTCTTCACTCCCCACAATACACAGGGTGGTCTTTCTTGTCAAGTCAATTTTAAAAAATCTAAGCTTCTCCCACTACATTTGAAGGATTGGCATTGTATTTTATGGCATGGGGAGATTGTTTTGCCCAAAAAGTTGGTGCATCATCCAGGTTATCCTTTGCGGTGGACAGTTTCTACATATGGATTGGGTACTTGAAAAGTTGAAGAAAAAATTGGAATATTGGAAGCTAGCTACATGGCCCTTGCATGTTCGATTGCATGTTCAATTGCATGTTCAGTCGACCTTGGTTGCCTATATATAGTCGTATCTGCCTTTGATGATGTTTTCAAAGCATCATCTTTCATGTCTTCTTTCATGGAACTTTTTTAGCAATCCCATCGTCGACATAAAGCCCTCCGGATCCTTTCTGTGGATCACCTTTGCACTCCAAAGATGCATGGGGGATTGAATATTCTGAATATTCATTTTTAATTTGTTAGCTCATAAGGGAAAGGTGATGCTTCAGTTCATGCAGGCTTGGATTTTTATGATGCGGCATTTGCTCTCCCATTTGTCTTCTCTAGCTTTTGGTCGTTGGCAGCTTACTCATTGGAAAAGTTAAGGGTTGTCCCTTTATCTCTGGCTTATTTTCGGACTGGAAACATATACTATCCCATCTTAAATGGAAAGGCAGGGATACTCTTGGTGGCAACGCCTTGCGGGCTGAATGCCTTCATTGGTCTAAGGTGTTTACACAGCCTTTAGCATTGCAAGGACCCCACAAATCATATTTCTTTGGTCTAAGTATCATTTCTTCCATGCTTCTCTACGGCAATCATTTTTTGATTGCCTACATTCACGGGATCTCGATTATGCTTCTTTCTTGGCCTATAATGAGATCTTTTGATGTTGTAACTACTTGTCCCCTCTTTTTTGGGGGACAATTTCCCAGTTTCTTGTAATATAATACAAATGAATTTCACCAAAAAGAAAGTGTGTGTGTGTGTGTGTGTTTTATAAAATTTCAATATATGTAAGTGTGCGTTTCTAGTTTACTGAGGTCAAAGAGTTTTTCAAAGAAATGCCAGAAACAAAGTCCGCTGATTTGGGTTAGAGTAGATAAGGATCTTGTTCCCCTGTATGGGCAGTTGAAAGGAAATGAAAACAAAGAGTTCCACATTCCCAGTTTTAGTGGGAGCCATTTCATGTTACACAATCAGATTTGTTTTAGTTGAAAGAACTGCTTTCTGCATCAGAAAAGTTGATTTTTTATATGCAAGAATCCTTACAAAATGCTATCAGCTACCATCACCCTGGCATGGCATTATCACAGCAATTGTTAGGATCTCTTCAATTGTGTGACTTTGGGGATCCTCATAAATATCCTATTTCCATGATCATTTTACCTTAAGGCTTGCTCCCTTTGCTTTTTGTTGGTCTAATGCTTTTCTGATTCGCATTGGACTTGCTGAAGTTCATCTAACACGGGGTGTGTTTCATTGTTTATCTCAGAAATGATTTGAAGGACAATCCTACGATACGGTCTTTCTACAAGGATGTGGTCTCTTTACATGTGAGCTTCTGGGTCTACATTTAAATGAATTGTAGAGAATGGCATTATTAGGTTACTATGTTGATGATGGGTGTTGCAAGAGATTGCTTCCTCATAAGAAGATTGATTGAGGGATATCTCATTTTGCTAATACCAACCAGAGCATGCTTTATGATTTGTATAGATTTGTCGATGAGAAGGTTTGACCCTTGTCGTCTTTGTACGTACTTCCTCTTTAGAAGGCCATAATATATGGTAAATGTCACTATTGTAGGTTTCTCAATATACACGTTTAAGCATTCTATTACAGTTGTCTCAGGCTACAAGCATGAATTCATCGTAGGAGATCCAGTTCCAGAAAACCATATCTGCCTTCCTCTTTCGAGTCCCTCTCACCTTTTCCCCATTTTCTTGTCCTAGTGCACTTGACCCGGAGTTCTATGTTACCAAATCAAAAAGCTAAGACACGTTTGTCTTCCTGAACCTATGACTAATTTCTCACTTCAATTTTTTCAATGATGATTTTCTGGGACTCTCTTTCATACCAAACTCTTGCAATGGCATCATTTTAGTTGATTGTGCAATGCACAAGTGTCTGCAACAACATCAAATTTGATGACCATAATGGGAATTTGAAACCGTGTCTACAGGGTGCAGTTGTGAATCTTCCAGAGTCGTGTAAAATGGAAAGGGATGCAGAACAGGTATCTTTGAATTTGAAGAGCGTCCACTGATGTTCAAGCAGCGAGAAGCCTGTAAACTGTTTTAGATAATCAATGGCTATGAATGTTGTATTATGACATTATTTTGTTTTATGTTGGGATTTGCAGTGTTTCTTCCCACAGTATCTACTGAAGACAATCAAGACTCCTCTTTTCATCTTGAATCCAGCATATGACACTTGGCAGGTGCATCATAAATTTTTGGTCACTTCTAAATATTACTGCCATATGGTCAAGACTGATCGTGTAAGGTTTTACCAAAGGCTCTGTGACTTACTGTTATGTTTGTCGTAAAGGGGTACATTGTCATTGACAATAGAAGGAAGAAGCAGGGGAAATCGTGTAGAGTGTGGTAGAGTTTCAGATCTTGTATTGGAAGTGATCTTAAGAATAGTTGGTTCAGGTCTGAATTTGTGAATCATTTAGTAAAACTTCCCAGCAGTGTAAATTTCAAGCAGAGCAGCAGAGAAAATACAAATGATCAGAAACCTGAGGTACATGCTGATTTAGCTGAGTAACAACACAGTACAACTCTCGTCTCATCAGGTGGTTGCAGGAGCTGGGCTATGGCCAGGAGATATTATGGGCAGTTATGGCACTCCCAATGGTGTGCTCATGATCTCCTCTGTCCATCCCCCACCCGTACAAACTCTGCCGGAAACAAGGTTGCCCGCTCTCACCGACCTTGTTTGGCTTTATATAGACGGGCTTGAGTCTTTTATGAGGACCCTAGGAGAGGCTGGTTGCTCTCTCACCGGATAGATGCTCCAGATTCTATTGTATGCCGATGGCGTGGTACTCTTATCCCTGTCGGCTGAGGGGCTCCAGAGACATCTAGATGCACTACTAGCTTTTTGCGACTCCCATGATTTGAAGGTCAACCTTGGTATAACCAAGGTTATGATCTTCAACACCTCTAGGGCAATTGCACACAGAGAGCAGTTCACGTGTGACGAGGCACCAGCTGAGATTATGTCATCATACACTTACCTTTGGGTTCTATTTTGTGGACCTATCTTCACGATGAGGCCGTCGATGCAGGATCGTCTAAGTAGAGGATATGCCTTCCTTGCCCGACTGGAGAGACAGTGCTTCCATTCACATTTTCAGGACCCACGTACCAAGGTTCTCCTTTTTGACTCCTTGGTCCGAGCTGGGGGCATGTACGGGAGCACTTGCTAGGGGCCATATCTATCCGACACAGAGTGGACTCGAGTAGAGAGATTATAGGTTCTCTTGTTGTCATGGATGATCCTTAGCAAGCCATCTATCCCTCATTAGATCATTCACGTTGAGTCCGGGGCCTCCCCACTACAGTTAGATGCGGCATTTCAGACTATAGCTGACAACTAACCCCATGCTTAGTTGGTGGTCAGAGTTTCGCCACGTGGCACCCTTATCTCCTTATCTAACACTTTAGCAGACATGTAATCTGTACCACATCACCCCCTGCCAACTCACCTACCATGTCATCAAGGACATGTCATCATTGACACATCATCTGGCCACATCATCAGTGCCACATCATATATTGACATCATCATTTGTGCCACCTGAGCTGTCCAGTCAGCATTGACCTTTGCAGGCACACACAGTGCTTCATAGTCTCTGCATGTGACCACTTTTGCCACCTCAGCATAGGGCTTCACTGGAACACCTCTATACCGTGTGCAAGCATATGCCTCTTGTATTGCAAGGGGACGTAGGTTACCTTGGCTGGCATTAGCATCTTCTATCGCATTGGCAGCTCAGGGTGATCAGAGAGGCTGGTATGCACACACATGCACATGGTTTGAGAGATTGGGTTTCCATGTAGACAGGCTGTCTCCCTTTCAGTACATCAATGATGTCCCGTTTGTCCCGTTTCAGGGCAACGAGCTCAACCCGATCATCCGAAAGGATCTCTTACAATTACACACATTCAGGACTTGGTTGGCACAGATAGAGCTTCATGTGAAGCTTAGTTTCTATCGGGACCACTGCCTGCACATTTCTGAGGAGGGATTCATTATCCCACCGGGGTACACCCAGATTCATCTACCACACTCACTCATGATTGCCATTGGACAGTTCCACGTGTCGTCGCACCGACTCCGTATCGAGAGTGGGTGAGCAGATGGGATCCCCAAGGAGAGTCTCATCTCCACACTATGTGATCGACATGAGGTGGAATCTGAGGAGCACTTCGTCTTTTGCTGCCTAGTCCATTATGAGATCCGTGGACGATACCATTGCCTTTTCAGAGATGGGTTTGAGGGCCTCTCCAGACTCCTCTCATACCCAGACCAGAGATGCTTGGCCGCTTTCATCCATGAGGCGGTCCGACACAAGGAGCATCTTATTAGATTACGGAGATAGGAGCGAGGGGCCTTACCTGGTCCATCCCAGAGTGTGATCATAGAGTTCTTCCATTCGGAGGATGTTATCCCCCCGTCCATAGCTAGCAGGAGAAGCAAGGACCCCGAGATCGAGATGTGGCACACCCGACAGAGGACAGACACGTAGATCACACTCACCGATATTTCTTTCATTTTTAGACCTGGGGTGCGTTGACCGGGGTTACAGTAGCGCTCGTCAGCCACCAAGAGGGCACAATGGACATCTCATCTAGATAGCAGACATCGATCTATCACAGGCTTCTTGCCTACACTATCTAGTCCATCATCGTGTATCTTGATGTTTGATCAAGCTGCCTACTCCATGGGGATCTTGATGTATGACTAGGGTGACAATGTCTACAAATTTTCTGTAGCATGGGTTCGGATGCTCACTTAGTAGCTCCACCCTTTTGCTCATTGTATCAAGTTTTCTATCAGTCTCATAGGCCCATCGGTTATTAGCAGACTTTAATAAATTTTCTTTCTCTCTCTCTCTCTCACCTCTTCCTCTCTCTGTCTCCTACCGTTTCTCCTTCCTGCCCTCCCTCATCCTCTCTCCTTTCCGCTCTTCTATCTCCCCTTCTGTAATTTGCCCCTACCCCTTGGGAAGAGAGGTGAGATAGGAATTGGGAGAGAGAGAGTAGGCTGCAAGTAGGATAGCAGATAGTTTAGATGTCACATCAAAAGTACACAATGAGTTGTGGATGGGGACTTATATAGTCCCTCCATATTTCCCACCTAAAGGGCCACTAAAATAATGCGTAACAATGCTTCCCAGAATTTCTTATTGTACTCTTCTAGGTTATAGCAATTGTTTGCATCCAATTTATGCCAGGCTGTCATGATATCTACCTCAAAAGTGGTAGTCAGCCACACAGCTGAAAATACATGTTTGAAATCAACTTGCAAAAGAAAATGGTCCACCATTGTTATGTATTTCCCTCAAGAAAGTGGCTGCCTTTCTGATTTTGGAAGAACTAGTGAAGTTTCCACCTGAATAGGCTGCATCAAACTGTTGGATAGACGTTAAAGCCTTCAACCTATCCTGAGCACCACTAAAGGTCTTCTGAAAGCAACTCTGTGCTGTCTGGAGGTGGCACACAACACTAGACCCAGCAACTGGCCTTGGATGAAAACGAATCAATCTGCAGGGGTCCCTGGCAAGCATGTGAGTCAATATGGCTGCTCTTGATTGAAGGCGATTCAGTTCTGGAGGCTCTTGGCAGTAGGTGATTTCTTGTTAAGGCTCCTTGGCTGTAGTTGAATCCTTAAAAGAGGCTCTTGGCAGTCAGCGATTCCTCTGGAGGAACCCTGGCCATTGGCGATTCAATTCTGATGGCTCTTGGCAAGATGCGAATTCCTTGAGAGGCTCCCTGGCTGTAGGCGATTCAATTCGGGAGGCTCCTGGCAATAGGTGAATTCTTCTGGGGGCTTCTGGTAATAGGAGAATTCTTTTGGAGGCTCCCTATCTATAGGCGAATTTGTTTTGGAGCTTCTGGCAGTAGGCGAATTCTTCTGGAGGCTCCCTTGCTGTAGGTGAATTCGTTTTGGAGCTTCTAGCAGCCTTGGCAGCTCTCAAACAGCCCACTGATTGCTTTGGTAGTCAAAAATCAGCAAGGTGATTTTTAGAAGAGTCATGGGACACTTTCCCAGCTTGTGACTTGCCTCTCTGTGTCTTCTTGCGGTCCAACAATTTGACTCAAAGCAAATTTCTTCTTTTCTTCTTGCTTCCAAAGCTAGCTTGCCAAACGTGGCCCATGGAGCTATTTTTAATAGTGGGATTTTTACTCGTCTCTTGCCCTTTAGCTCCTTGCCTAGGCCCATGGAATTAATATACTGGATTAGCCCTTTTTACAATTCTATTCAATGAGAGGCCAAAGGTATTCACAGGTCTAGAAAATTCACATCCCTGTGACACTTAGGATCAAATTACAGAAGTAGAAGCTTGTGTATAGCCCTTGAAATCAATTGCAATCGAGCAGGGTGTAGGGATCATATAGAATAATGGGCTGGAAACTGAGTCGCAGCAGCTCTCCTTCAATTGGCAGCACGAGGATCTGATTTGCACGTGTGTAGGGACTTCATGTTTAGGCAAGGAACTTCCAACAACGCGAAGTCTTGGATATTGAAGTCGGAATTGAGATCGTGTGGAGAGAAAAGGGGTGGGGAAAGGCAAGTAGAAAGGAAGAGTACCGCATTAGGGGCCAGAAAGAAGCTGAAGAGACATGGTGGTAGGAGAATGCCAAGCTAACTAGGAACGGAATGGAAATCTGGAAAGCATAATGGAAAGGTAAAATGGAAAGAAAGTGAAAGAACAAGTGCTAGGCAATGATAACCAAAATACTCACATGTAGATAGCTTGATGTTGACTGATATCTAAAGACTCAAGACAAGTACAACACTATATAGTGTGACACTAGACTCTAGAAAGCCATAGTGTATATGGGATAACTCCCAATATGACACGTGGCATGTCTAGGACTCACTAGACTATAAAACACCCCCTAGACACCTAGTGCACTCATTTTTGACTCACTTTGGCTTCATATTCCAACACCCCGCAATGTGAGAGACTACTGGAATGGAACCAAGAACAGAATATGACAATGATGGTCTAAGGTGAGGGACTATTGGAATGGAACCAAGAACAGAACATGACAATGATGGTCATGAAACTGTGTACCCTATGTAACTTAGAGGCTAAAGTCTGAGCGTGTTCAGAGGTTAATCGAAGCACTCTCATGGCTTGAGACTCAACATGCTCAGAGGCTCACGTTATAGCATGGCTACATGACCAGCTCATAGGTCTAGGAATACACCAACATCCTGGAACTCGGCTAGGCCTGATAATGAGACCTATCAAAGCCAATACATATGACTCCCATAGTACACCCCCCCTTGGCTTCATAACAGGACATGTTAGGAAGCCACACACCAAAATAGGGAAACCAATACATCTTTTTAGAAGGACTATCCAAGGCAGAGGACCTTTCACATCCCTACGAGTCGTTGACGATGTCGATGAAGCGCTAGGCAGGAATACCCCAAAATATGTGTCGGTGAAGTCCATGGGTAGCTACATGGAGCAATTACATGATGACTCTCAAAATGCAGGAAGAAGAATTGCCAATGTCAAAGTAGAAGCCTCAGGTACCACGACCAATCGGGAAGTCAATCAATGCGAAGTACCTCAGGCACCGATCGAATAAGCAATGTTGAAGAAGTCACTTGTTGATGTAGAGTGGTCTACATCAAGCTCGATGTAATGCACTAATCAAAGAGATCACTGTAGTGGATTGTGTCGGAGTAGTATCGGAGAACTCACATTTAGCTCGGGAAGTCTTCACCAAAGTTTGGAGTAGTCATGTGAAGGAGTCACTGCAATGTAATGTCAAGAGCTCACAGCTGCGCGGGCAGCAGAGCTACGTGGAGCAAAATGGTGGGCAGAATACTGGCACCACTTTGCGGGCAACAGCTCTAAGAGAATGCCGGGCACAAGGAGCAAATGGTGGGCTGGAGCAGAGGTCAACGATGAAGAGGATGGACAGCTCCACGTTGAGCTGGCTGCATCCTACTTGGGTTGTCAAATCATTGAGCTCTAGAACAAAATTCGTGTGCAGAAACAAATTTCGTCACTTCTTGCAAGGGCTGTAACTTTTCGCAGAAGACTCGGATTGCAATGATGTAAAAACGAAATTTGTAGTACTCAAGGTTCTCTACAAGTTTGCTGAAGACACAAATCTGTGATTCTGCTTCTAGCTTCGGATAGAAGCGCACATCGTCCACATGTCACATAAAGATGTAGCTGAAGGAAGGAGAAGAGAGGTGGCAGATCATGGCGTGGAGAAGAGAGCTCAAGGAAGGAGAGAAGAGGGAAGCCTTCCAAGGAGGAGGAGGTAGAGTAGCTTCATTGGCCTCTCACCTCAACCTCTTGGAAGGGAAAGGGAAAGAGAGAGCATGGCTAGGAACATGGCCTTGATACCATATGAAGAGACATGGTGGTAGGAGAATGCCAAGCTAACTAGGAACGGAATGGAAATATGGAAAGCATAATGGAAAGGCAAAATGGAAAGAAAATGAAAGAACAAGTGTTAGGCAATGATAACCAAAATACTCACATGTAGATAGCTTGATGTTGACTGATATCTAAAGACTCAAGACAAGTACAACACTATATAGTGTGACACTAGACTTTAGAAAGCCATAGTGTATATGGGATAACTCCCAATATGACACGTGGCATGTCTAGGACTCACTAGACTATAAAACACCCCCTAGACACCTAGTGTACTCATTTTTGACTCACTTTGGCTTCATATTCCAACAGAAGCGCCCCCCTCCCCCTCCCCCTGCCCCCCTCCCTCCCCCACCCCCCCACTAAAGGTCTTTATTGCAATTAGAATATCTTGAATACAATAGTGGGCTCACACGGGAGTAAGCTGAGTAGAATTCTCTCTCTTTCTGAGTTTTAGAGGGCGCAAGGCCCTCCTTCTTATAGGCTAAGCCATCAGCCAAAAACCAGAAGCTTTCTAAAAGCTGAGGCCTGCTTTTCTTGGTCTTTTTTCCCAAAGCTGGCTTTTGGGTACTTTTTGAAATTAGGCGCTTTCTCCAAGATTGGGGTGCCTTTTAGTAGCTTCTAAATCAAGTGGGGCCTTCATTAAAATGGAGCGCCACTTGTCTCGTACTTTTCTTGGCCTTGTGGGACATGCTTTTTGGGCCTTTTTGCACTCTCCAAGGTCCTACACACTCAATAAAACATTTCCCACAATTTAACCCATTACAAGTTAATGGATGCATGTAATTCTGATTCTTGGACTAATCCAAGTTCCTTGTGGGCATCCCACATACTTATTAACCAACGTAAAAATAAGGAAAACTTGTTCTAGTCGACTAAGTCAACTTTCTTTGACCGAAGTCAATCTAATAAAGCTTCCTCTTTATTTCTTGGGAGAGGTACAAGTTAAAGACAAACCTCCCGAATGTGGTCACCCTCTAGTGCCAAATTTACTTGGATCCAATAGCGCAACTAACTCCTCGAGGAGGTGAGTCCCACATTCTTGCCCACCACTGCTCTATCCTGGAGTGACTGAATTGCGTTCTTGAGCTGCTGCTTGTCTGCTAGAGAAAGAAAAATTTAAACGGCTTGCGGAGCCAAAGGTGCTGCCATATGAGCCTCTCTTGCTAGACCAAGGGTCGCTACCAAGATTTGTTCTTCAAAAGAAACAAGCACAAATGTTGCGCTAGCAAAGGAAGGAGGGGGGGAGGCGAAAAAGGAAAGACAGGGGCCACTGCTCTATCCTGGAGTGACTGAATTGCGTTCTTTACTCGCTGCTTGTCTGCTAGAGAAAGAAAAACCTAAACGGCTTGCGGAGCCAAAGGTGCTGCCATATGAGCCTCTCTTGCTAGACCAAGGGTCGCTACCAAGATTCGTTCTTCAAAAGAAACAAGCACAAATGTTGCGCTAGCAAAGGAAGGAGGGGGGGAGGCGAAAAAGGAAAGACAGGGGCTAGAGAGGGCCAAAGTCCTCTCTAAAAGCTGACCCGAAAAGGCTAGCATAGTAAGAAAGGCTTGCAGCAGAGGGGCGAAGGCTCGGGTCTTAAGAAACCACTACCAAAAGAGAAAAAAAGAAGTCCACAGCCAAGTCCAATTTGGAGCACTTGCTGCAGGGGCTGTTCCCAATCACTAGAAACAGCTCGAGAATCGAAGAAGACCTAAGAAAGGTCATGGGTACCAGTGAATAGAAGTAAGTAGGGGCTAGAAGGAGCAGCTATAGGAGGCTATGCTGAGAAGGCGGCCCTTGACAACTCCACGCGTCTGAGCAGACCAGTGGGGGTTGCCAAGGAACAAAGTGTGAGCCAAAAGGCTAGTAGAGGACCTTGGAGCAATCACGACATGCTGAAGAACTTCCATAAGAAAATGCAGGTTGAGAGAAGATCTACAAGCTCCAAACTAGTCAAGCAGCTGTTAGAGAACAATGCGAACTTCGAGGAGTTGCTCACGAGTAGACACAATTAGAGAAGAAGCCAGATGGGCACTTCAAAACGCCAAGCAGTAGCCGCAAATCTGGAGCATCAAAACATGTTGATGGTGGGTAGGAAAGAAGGCAATGGCACACAAAAGAAACGAAGTATGGGGGGATGGAGAGAACAAAGGAGGGGAGGAAGCGGTGGAAGGAGAAGCTGGGAAAGGGGCACCGTGTTGGGTGTGGGGAGCAATGGAAGTGGAATGGAATGCAAGGAGTGTTGTAGGCCTTGTGGAGAATGGAGTAAGAGAGGCCTAAGTAGGAGAGAGCCATGTGGCATAGGAGTTATCCCACATATGATTGGTTGGGAGAGGCCTTGGGGAAGTGGCATACTTGTATTTGAAGGGGATCTCATCTCTATCTTGTCCTCGTCGTCACCCCTATACCTTATGCTGGTAGACCTTATCCTTCCCCTATCCCTCTCCATCTGGGCCTTCCATTCCTGCCTTATCCTTGCTCTCTCTTCCTCATGCTCTCTCCCCTTCTTCCGGCTAGCTTTTTTTTTGGTGGCTTGTGTTTTGGTGATGCTACAACGAGGGAGGCAAGAGCAAGCCTCCCCATTGTTTTCGTTGATGCAGAGGGGCTAGGAGGGCAAGAGCGCCCTTCCCCTTTCGAGATCTACATGCTAGAGTGGAAGGGAGGCACCCCCTTGATGTTGATGTGCCCCAAGATGTCTATGCCCCTCTCCTTTTCGTCATAGTCATGGTTGGGAGGCATTCAAAACTGGTTCATCTTCACAGGAGCAGCCATGGAGAAGACCCCCCCATCATTACCTCCAGCAGCATAGGTAGGAGCAACTCCCTTGCATGCCCCTCGGCCACCCTCGCCAGTCCCCCTCAGCTACCCCCGCCACCCCTCAGCCACCCCCCACTAGTCCTTAGCCACCCCTCAACTACCCCTGCCAGCTTTCAGCCACACGCGTCACCCACCCACCAGCTCTCGGAGCTGGCTCCAGCCTGTGCGCCTCCAAAGGACCTACGCCAGCACTCCAAGCCCCCCTGCAATCTGCAACAGGGCCCCAAGGTCCCCCGCGATCTGCAACAGGGCCCCAAGGCCCACGCGAACTGCGCCAGGGCTCTGTGCCCCCCATGTGATCGGCTCTAGGGCTGCCCCCGTGACCTGTGCCAAGGCATGGGCTGGGGCTTCTAAGCCCCCCCCACGATCTGTGATAGAGCCTAAGGATCCTTGTGAACTGTAGTAGCCTGTGCCAGGGGCTCCATCTCCCCCTCCCGTGAGTTGCTGCTCCTGCTTAGCCCCCCGACTGCTTCTTGGCTGCTCAAGGGTTGCTATGGGCAGCCCTTAGGTTGTGGACAAACCCACAGGGACCAAGCAAGAAGGACCTGCAAAAAAAAGACCGGAAAAATCAGCATACTCAGTTATCAAATCTGCTTTTTGAAATTTCCAGAGAAGGGGACACTTGGGATGCTATCTTTTCTTTAATATATCTTTCTGGAACATGCAATAAACAGTGAACAGTGAACAACAAACGCATTGTTGGATCATGATGACACGGAGCTATGTAAAAGCTCTCGAAACTGCAATGACAGTCTACATGGCAGGTTCACCACCCAAGAATACTTCCGAGGTCTTGACTCACCTCAGTAAAATTTGTATGGCTTTGATTGAGAAAGTAGATAGCCTTGAGACCACCAATGTGGCACTGCTGGCAGAAAAAGCACACATTGACAAAACATTGAATGAAATCAAGAAACAAGGAGGGCGTATGCAAGAGGAATGGAGGAAGGAGAAAGAAACATGGCAAGTGGAAAAGACCAGCCTCAATGACAAAATGCAAGCCATGGGGACAGAATTACAGCAGCGGAGGGACATGCAAGGGACACCGGAAGGGACGTGCAATGCAATGGAAGTGCTGAAATCTGAGAATGCCAAGCTCAAGAAGGAGATGGCAGCCCTACAAACTACCATACAAGGGAAGCAGGCTGAGTTCACACAGCAGATCACTAAAGGGAATGCGGATATGCTAGAATGGAAGAATGTGGTTAAGAAGGGTGCAGAAGCCCCCAAGAAAGAGATCATCTCTGAAGCTCTAGAGGAATAGAAAAGATCAGATGCCAAGATTTTGTTCACCAAAATGGGAGTCAACCTCACATGCGAGACATCGTGGAGGGTTGGTAAAGTTGAGGCCCCAACAAGACCCCTTGTAATGAAACTCCGAACAACTGTGGACAGGTCTACCCTCATGAACATGAGGGCAACCTTCTGGAGGAAGAGAAAAGAAGGAACAAGGCTTTGAATGTCTTAGTTAGAGGCTTAATAGTTGGAGACACCCCTATGTTAGATGCCAAGATTTCGTTCACCGAAATGGGAGTCAACCTCACATGCGAGACATCATGGAGGGTTGGTAAAGTTGAGGCCCCAACAAGACCCCTTGTAATGAAACTCCAAACAACTGTGGATAGGTCTACCCTCATGAGCATGAGGGCAACCCTGAAGGGGACCAGAATATACTTGGATGATGACCTCACACTGCTGATCAGAAACATCGGAGAGAGGGAATGGTTCTGGTTATGGCAGCAAGAGACGCATGTAAATGGGATGCCTATAGGGATGGAAAATTGATTATCAGAGAGAGAGAGAGCAGACAGGGGAGACACAAAAGGAAGAGAAGAAGGAGAAATAGACAGCACATGACGGTGTCAGACCCACGATAAGAGAGCACAGAGGGGTTTGAAAATGGCGGTTTGGAACTGCAATGGCACCCTCTGGTCCGACCCAGGAGGTTTCCTGGAGACATACATTGACAGGGACATGTTTTCTATACGAAGACACACGAGAGCCGAGAGTGAGGGCTGCCCATCGTGATAGGATACACATGGGAGTCTGCCCATAGGAGGGAACTGAGGAGGGAGAGTGGAGTACAAGGCTCTGGGGGTGTGGCTGTCCTCTTCAAATCAGCTCTCAAGCCACTGCTTTCAGTGGTTAGGAAAGAGGAACATGCACGGCACATGTGGATTAGAGTTCAGCTACCAGAGGCATGACCAATCTTCATTGTTGTGTTCTACTTTCCTCCGGATACATCATCCTATGCACGTGAGGTTGCCACAAAAGGGAATAGCCCGTATGAGAGTATACATGATGATATCATAGAGTTATGTAGACAAGGTGACACCCTCCTCCTTGGTGACTTCAATGCATGCACAGGGGATAACCAGGTGCGACTACTTGACTTTGCATCCAATTCCCTCATAGTACCAAAGTTAGATGCAGCTGAGCTCGGGATAGTGAGATACTCAGCAGATGCTCCACACGTGACAGGTATGGGTGGCACCTACTTGTCATGGGGGCAGTACATGATCTGATCATATACAATGGACTTCAGAGATGGCCATCATCCGGTGGACTCACTTGTCTCCCACATGGAGGGGGGACAAGCACAGTGGACTACCTGATGGGCTTCCTTGCCTTCGCATCTTAGATTCACGAATTTGTAGTACCCCCTTGTTAGTAACATGGTGGAAGGAGAGAGAGAGAGAGAGAGAGAGAGAGAGAGAGAGAGAGAGAGAGTTAGGATGTGAGAAAATAATGCTCCAATGAAGAGATGAAGAAGGCTTTCATTCATTCATCAAGTATGACAAGACAAGTGAAGTACAATCCTTATGTAGGCTACTCACACACACTCTAGCACCTAGTGCATATGGCATAAGTCCAGTCACACCAGACTCACACACATAAACTAGTGCTAAATCACCTAGTACTACACACTAACACACTCTTTGACTATGATATCTCTAGCACCCCCCTTCAGAGCAAAGAGGTGTGAGACCTAAAACGCAAGAGTAGACCGATCCCCCCTCCACCGCCATACTGCAAAGAGCAAGTCCAACTATCCAACACCTCCCGTGTGATAGTGACTTCTCAGTCAGCTTGCGATCGGCAAGGGTAAACCATCACTCATCATCCCCCCTTACTTTGAAGTGGGTGGTCAATACCATCAACCAAAGTAAAACACAATACAATCATTTTTGGGGGACAACCCAAGGCAGAGGACCTCTTATTAACTCCAAAGACATTCAATTTAGAGAGACAACTCAAGACTGAGAACCTTTATGTGACTCAACACAAACACACATAGCATAGGGGCCTAGAAAGCCCAATCCTGGTCAAATGGATCCTCGTCGTCAACAGAGAGGCCATGAACCTCTGCTGTAGCTGCATGTATCTCCTCCGGGAACAGTTTGTACAGCCAGTACGGACTGTATGGCTGGCTATGGAGGTTCTAGGTGGGCTGAGAGAGGCGGAACTGAGGCGAAACTAAGGCGGCCACAAGAGAAGGAGGCGGAACTGAGGCGGCTGCAAGGGCTTGAGCTAAAATGACGATTTTAGGGTTAGGGCAAGGGTGACGTGGCAGGTATGGAAGGTGGCTCTGATACCATGTTAGGGCCTTAGCACATGGATGGGGCTAGCATGGGTTCAGGATGGGAATCTTTTTGTCATCATTACTCCCATCCTACACCAAGTGGTCTAGGATGGATTTAGAATGGGAGTAGCCACTTTTTCTCCCATCCTGAACCATGGCCTCTAGACCCTGGCAGCCAAAATGGGTTCCCCTTTTTTAGGGATTCAAAAACATGGAAGGATGACATGTGTCCTTGTCCGCACAAGGTCCCCACCTCTTAAACACATGAAATGATGCCATGTGTCCTCTTCCTCCTAAACCCATCCCTAGTTCTTTTTTTGTTAGCACATGGTGGGATGGTAATAGGATAGAAATATGCATGGGACCACCTTTTCCCATTCCCATCCTATTTCTTCCCATGTGCTAAGCCCCTTAGAAACATGGTGGAAGGGGAGAGGGAGAGAGAGAGAGAGAGTTAGGGTGTGAGAAAATAATGCTCCAATGAAGACATGAAGAAGGCTTTCATTCATTCATCAAGTATGACAAGACAAGTGAAGTACAAGCCTTATGTAGGCTACTCACACACACTCTAGCACCTAGTGCATATGGGATAAGTCCCATGATGACACGTGGCACACACACACATGATCACCTAGTACTACACACTAACACACTCTTTGACTATGATATCTCCAACACCCCTCCCCCACTCGGTGCTGATTACTCATACCTGACATTCTGTATTTCCACTACCAGGCCAGCCATAGAGAGAGTCCCTCATGCGCCCACTTGGACCCATGTTCACTTTGATCGGACTCTTGATCCAGTTTACGTGAGTCACTTAGCTCGAGAGCTTTCGACCCTACATGGAGTGGAGGTAGATCTTGCTCAGGTTTCAGCCACTTTGGCTTCAGTGGTACACGAGGCTGCCATCATATCTTTCCCTACGACTCGACCTATACATGCCCCGGCTGGGAAGATGCCTCAAAACCCTTGTACGATGATGAATGTAAGGAGATGAGAGCTCATCTCACACGTGAGCAGGCCTTGGGACACCTGACCTCATCTGAGGCGCATCGCATGTCACGTCGGATGACACGACATAAGAAGCGAACTTTTCTCACTCGCAGGATTGATGAGGTGGTCGGATCCTTTCGAGGAGGAGACCCGACTATCGGCTGGGACTCCTATCAGAGGGGAAACGGCCCATTTCCATCACAGACCCAGAGATTTGGCACAGATATACATGCTTCTTATACGACATCCCTAGTCAGATGCCACCAAATATGTCCATGCCCAGACTCACTACTTGTCACTTGTTCACTGCGTACAGAGCACTTTGCACATGGACAGGAGGTCTTGGCTCTGGTTCTAGCGCAGCTGTTCAACCATGTAGTATGCCACGGTTTCCCACCTACTTGGAGCACTACCACAATTGTACTGATACATAAGGCAGGGGACCCCATGGATACTGGGAACTACCGCACTCTTAATGATTGGCCACACTCTAGCTAAGATTTATGGATCGGCGGTACTGGAGAGGGCGATCAATAGATATACAGAGAACCATGGACAGTGAGCTCTTGGGCAGGCAAGCTTCTGGAGACATCACTTCACACTGGAACATATCTTTACCCTAAGAGCCATCATCGAGGAGGCAAAGTCAAGGTGCCAGAAGGTCTACACTTGCTTCGTGGACTTTTGAAGGCTTTTGACATAGTACCTCGCTCTCGCTTGATTAGGGAACTAGAGGAGTTGCATCTCCCAGAGGTAATGATCTGGGGAGTGATGAGTCTATACGAGTCCGTCAGAGGGCGAGTCCACGCTCTTGGGGGGCTATTAGATTGGATTGAGAGCACCATAGGGGTGAAGCAGGGTTGCCGCCTCTCATCGACTCTGTTCGGGCTATACATTGATGAGATCACATCCTTTGTTGATCGCCTAGGAGGAGAGGGCTCCCTATTGGCTGATTTGATGGTACAGATACTAATATATGTAGGTGACAGTGTTCTCATCTCGTCCTCAGCCGAGGGATCGCAAAAACACTTGGAGGCCTTGGAGATGTTCTGCAAAGAGAGGGACTTGACAATCAACCTTGGGAAAACCAAGGTTATGATTTTCAACACATCCCAAGCAGTGCTTCATTGACATCGACGGCGACATAGTTTCACTTACCAAGGGGAGCGAGTGGAGATAGTGCAGTCCTACACGTACCTAGGGGTAGTATTCACGGGACTAGGCTTCACGATGACCCATGCTACCTAATGAGAGCCACAAAAATTCATAAGAAATTTGTATGATTGAGAAGAGGTATAACAAGTTGTGGTTTGATGAAAGAGTGATATTTAATTGTTGGGTCATTGATTTGGCCTTGGTTTTCATGCTTTCAAATTGTTCTTGCTTAATAGAATAGAAAATCTGTAAAATGGCTTGTTTTTTTACTGTGTCGTTTTTTTTTTTGAAGGTCTCATTCAGGCTATCAAGCCTTTCCCATGGAATTTACTCCATCATTCTACTATCATACCTCTTCAGGTTTATGGGACATTACTACGAGTAGAGTCTTTTGTCTGCAAGTGCCATACTTGCTTCTCCAATTCGTGATGCTATGTAGCTCTTGGATCCCTCTGTCTATAGAGTATGTATTTTCAGCTACCTCGATCAGCTTCACATCCGGCATCTTGTTCACACTTCACAGTCCACAGTGCCTCGTCACATGTTCAGTTTTCGCTCAGCCATTTGTTTTACAATGAAAACGTGATGTCCATTTAAAACAACACAGTACCGAAGTACAAACATTACAGTAGAGGTGGAAGAGTTCTCCCCACCCCAAGCCTCCACAAAAAACCTCAACAACAAAGGTAGAGGAAAAAATCGATCAGACCTACATAGGGGGAACATGATTTCCTCAGTGAGATGGGCCAAAGGAGCCACGATTTCCTCCCTTACTTTCCTCTAGCTTGAAGAACACACGCCAAACTATGAGTGAAATTGTTAAGTAAAACTTCTAACCATCGAGGGAGCAAACTGTGAAGTCAAAGCTCAAACCATCGAGGGAGCAAACTGTGAAGTAAAAGCTTGAACCTCTTGGAGGGAGAAAAGGGAAGGCAAAATTGTTCCTTGGCGTGCATTGAGAGGTGCAAGCGACTGGGTCCGATAGAAGCTCTCCCAAAAGACCTCAAACCAATGCGTTGACGGGAGTGGCAATGCCCTCCCTTGTCGGCAGGCCAGGGGGCTGACTGGCGAGAAGAAGAGAGAAGGTGCTTCAAAAACACCTGAGAGTAGGGCCGGGCAGAACGGAGGAAAGGGGGGGGGGCGGGGGGGCAGGGCTGATTAGGAAGCTCAGCATTGCCCCAGCTCGAATGGCAAGGAGCGGCAAGGCTAGGATGCGAGGCAAGGGCCACTATAATCGTGTTTGAAAGCCTGCCATGGACATGAAAAGTTTGTTCTCTTCAGGGTATCTTTTGGATTTTGTGTCCAAAGGCAAAGATGATGTACAAGCTAAAAGAAGGAAATCAAAGCTAATTTACAGGTCTAAGTTGTACTCATTGTATTTACTTCCACAGTGTACTCACACAACAAATGCTACTATGATATTTTCAGTTTTGGTTGCTATCATATGCACCAGAAAATCCAAAACGAGATCTGATCCAATTCAATTTAAGAGGGGTTGTTGAGAATGGTGTAAATTCCACCATTGAGGTAGGGCATAGGGACAAACCCTAGCCGTAACCCTAAGGGGTGAACATGTACACATTACAGTTTCTTTGTAGTACAACACACTGTACATAGTCATCTCTTTTGCACTCCACTCTCTCTCTCCCCATATCCTCCAATAAGAATCACCATGAGGATTTCTTATAAAACTGTATATAAGTTTTCTTTCTTTTGGATGGTGCTAGGGATTCCAAGGATAATATCCCCCCCCTTTTGGTTGCTTTTGCGTATGTTTGTGCATATGGGTTTTTTTTTCCTTTGTGCTAAAATTTTCTGTGTGGTTATTGGTTTTTTGAATGGTATGGTTTATGGATACCATTTTCTTATGGAAGGTTGCTCCGGCTCTTTGGAGTTGGGATTAGTGCAACCGAGGTATGTATGTTGTGATCTTGTCTCAATAACAGGGATCTTTAAGTGATGCTTCAAGGTGAGGGCAAAGCATAGGATGGGCATCATACAAAACTAGATGGTATACGTGAAATGAAGCATCTCTTGCCATAACAATATTATCAGAGTGGATACAATTTTCACAAAGGGTTCAATTCAAGGTCCCACAATGATAATTTTATTGTGTATCATCTTTGACTATTGCCTCAATGTCCTCAATGAATATGGGTGTTATGCACTTACTGAAACATTAGGTTATGTTGTTCCCTGTAATTACTTCTTTATGATGACGTAATTAGTTATTAGATGATGATAACCTTTTACATCAAATTCCAGGACTCATTTCTTTCTCCTTATTTGCTTTTCCCCCCAACATGTCTGGGTCTGAAGAGTAAAGTCTTGATTTTTAATTAAGGCATGCAGCGTACTCCCTGCTGATTGGTGTACATGGGACATCATTTTTGTCACCAGATTGAAAACGTGCTTGTGCCAACTTCAGCAGATCCTTCAGGGAAATGGGGCCTTTGCAAAAACAACCCAGCTAGTTGTTCCAAGGAGCAAATGAAGATTCTACAAGGTTCTGAGTATTCTTCTTCTAGCCCATCTATAGTATGTGTTACTTTCTCTGACAATTTGATTGTAAGCTGTGTCTCCCTTTCAAGCAGAGTCCTGCAGTGGCGTATCTTGTGCAGCTATAGAAACGGAAAAATAACCGCTTATGGACTTTCTCTTTAAAAAAATTGGTTGAAATTTTGTGGTGCATATCAATTGTGGGATGACATTTTTATTGCATACTGAACAAATATTGACTTGCACAGATTTCAGGGTGAAATTGTTAGAAGCTATTGATGTTGTAGAGGGCTCAGAAGAGGGAGGCCTTTTTATCAATTCATGTTTTATCCACTGCCAATCCGAGTATGATAGGACATGGCATGGTGTACAAGCTCCAAGGGTGAAGAAACGGGTAACAATCCTGCTTTTGGGCTCTCTCTCTCTCTCTCTCTCTCTCTCTGACAAACTGGTAGATGGGGAGGTCAACTACATGATGCAGCCATAGAGACAGCAGAGGAAGAGCTCTTGACACTTTCTGGGGCACGCACACACTATTTTGCACATTTGAGTACGCCTTTACGCCACGCACAGCGTGTAGTGCATGAATACATGCATATTTTGAGCTAACAGTTCATTGCACTGGTCCCATAGACCAGTTTGGTTTCTCTTGGACGTTAAGATCTCTCACTCTCTCTCTCACTCTCAGATGCACATGCACTCATCCTTCTGTTCTGTGCCTAAGGGTTGTTGCAAAGTTTCTTTTTTGTTCTAAAAAGTCTCTTGGCTTTGGATTGGTCATGTGTACAAAAGTTCTACTCTTTTTATGTATGCGTGACATGCAATGTTTTCTGACCCTCGGTATTCTGATGTTTTGCATGTGGCACTATTAAGACCATTGCTGACACTGTTGGTGACTGGTATTTCAAACGAAGGCCAGCAAAGGATATTGATTGTGCTTATCCTTGTAATCCCTCTTGCTTCAAAGTCGGGGTGTGGAGTTCCCCACCCGTTCTTTAAGGGAGGTATGTTTTTAATACAACTAAACCAATAGGCCCCGCTGTCTCAATTTGGAAAAGGAACAGGATTAGAAGTGTGTGCGCGTGCTAGTGCCATATTGATGGTATTATCATCTGATGTTAATGTCTTGTAATGCTAAACCGTTAGTTATCATTTCAATACTTTGATATTACGGTTGAAGAGAATAACAATTCTTGGGGATATCAGTTACAAAGCATCCTGAAGGTGTGGTATTGAAATATGCCAAGATAGCACCAAAGATATAAGAGATGTGATGTCCTGTTCTTGACTGAGTATTTTTTATTGACATGCAGTTGTTATATGTCTGAATATTTTGTTTTAGAGTAGGAAAGTGTGGAAAACTCTGACGTTTTTGTTTCATTTTCAATCTATGATGGACTGTGACAGATTATGGATTAAAATTGCAATGGCACATAACAAGGAAGCTCAGAAGATAGTGTTATTATACAAAATGGTGCAGCGTGATGATGAAGTCCATGCCTTGAGGCAAGGGAAACATGGACTTGCAGATTGAAGGATATGCATGCTCTTCATGCATTTTGATTTTATAAACCATGCACACCTTGCTCAACCTCGAGCATGGAAGGAAATGTATGCGCTACTTGTGAGTTTGATACAATTACTTGTAGGTCAGATGACCATGAAGGTGGAACAGCTTCCATGCTAAGTCCTAGATATCCATCCATAAATGCCAATCCTCGTCTATCATTTATACATCATTAACGTTTGCAACACAATGCTTGTCTTGTGTGAAAGATTTAGTAACTTTCACCTTGATGTTATCCTATCCATGTCTAAGCTGTGGATAGTAAGTAAAGCTTTCATAACAGCCCTTGTTATCTAAAGATTTTGTGGCACCTTAAGCCACAGCTTTGATAGATATTATCCTTGTAGCCTTACAGATTTGAGGTTCATATTTTTCGAATTCCTAATAAACAAGCTCTCGAATGTTGAGAGCCATTTGACAATGTAAAAGCATTATGAATTATTCAAGCTTAGACAAGATATTCTAAGTTTCAAGTCCTCTTCTTGGCAAGTGTTAATTTGCTAGTTTTCTAGTGAGAATCTCACTCTCTCCCCTTTGAACACTTTCAAATGTATATACAAGATCCTTCCAATCAATGGCCAAATCTAGCAAGGATATGCATTTAGAAACATGCACTTAGGTAAACATTGCACCTTGGCAATAAATTATAGATAAATAGTCATATGAGCTATTTTGAACTTCAGGAGCCATGTTGACTTTAGTAGGAATGAGTGCATTTGTAGATGAAATTTAAGTAGACTAAGCAACCGCCCAACAAGTGAGCCATGCCCCTAGACATTACTTTTATGGCATTGTAGGATGTATTGCAATACCTTCAATGTTCATGTAATAGACCAATGCCTCAATTTCGTATGCGCCATTACCTGTTGTTTTGTTCTCATACTTGGATTTTGACAATGTCAAGTGGAATTTGTTGCGACCCTTTATATTGTGTTTGTTGGCTATGGCTTATGTGCATTTTGGGTGAACTATTGTGGATGTTAGATCGCATGGTCTTTAATCTCTTTCTCAATCGCCCCTTGTTGATGTTGCATACATGTAGGCTTGTGAATGGTGATGGATCATGGTGCTTCCCTTTGTTTTAGTTGCTTGTTTGTTCTCAAGTGACTCTGGTCAAATTGAAGGATGTCAATGCTAGCTGGCATTGTTGCTTGTGGATTTTTTCAGTATTGTTTTTGGCTGACATATGTATGTATGGATCGATGCATGATGTTGGGATTGTCGCCTTGACAAATCCTTGTACTTCATAGAAACAATTGTGGAGTCTTGGCTAACCATCCCAAATAAATTCATGGCATACCATGGCTGTAATTGTTGAAAAATGTAGACATCCTTTCATCAAGTGTTGTAAACCACATACCTACTTTTGTTAATTGCTTCTTACTAATAAACAAATGCCTCTCCTTCTCCAACTAAAGGAACATAGGAGACCGCCTTGCAACTTGCTCTTATGTCAGGTAAAAAGATCATGCCTCAATGCACACACAACAATGGCCAGAGGCCTAGTTCATGAGGTGTCCCTAGCAATGTTTTGGCAACCATGAGTAGAACTTTCTACCATTCAATCACTCCTTAAAGAGAACCCAGATAGTTGCCTATGCCCCAATTGCTACATTTTTTATGACTCCAGTAGCTATCATGTTTTGCCATGCTAGCAAGGACCAAAAAGCAGCTCTGTCATAGATACATAACATGACTAAATTTCATAAGATTCCATCAATTCATAACGCAAATTTATGCTTAAGCATCACTCCATGAAGTTGTCGTTCTACAAAAGAGTCAAAACAAGACTCCATGAGTCTTTTGGAGGTGGAGTGAAATTGAAGTGTATATTTCGTCCCAATAATATTATGCCCCCCCATTGGACAATGAATCAACATTAGGGGGATTATTAGTTGTGGAGAAAAGAAGAGGGGTCAAAAGGAAGAGTGCAAGTGTAGGATTATACTAAAGGGATGTGGAATAAAGGGGAGAGGCGTGCCAATTAAAGGAAAGAGGGAGTAATGGAGGGGACATTAATAAAGGGGGGCATTAAAGAGGGATCTGGGAAGGGGGGGGAGGGGTCATGTATGGTTTCCAATAGGCATATTATAGTGCTTTATAACTTAGTGGTAGGGCTCATGTGTGTGAAAAAGAAGATCAAGTGTTTAAAAGCCTCTTAGAAATAGGTGATTAAGCAATACTTAGAATAGAGTAACATATGCACAGCAAGAATAAAGTGAGTCATAATGTCCCCCAAATGAACAAACATGCAGAACTAAGAAGAAATTAAAGTGCAATTATGGAATTCAACAACACAAAGGATTGCTCATCAATTTTTTGACATCAATGAGAAAAGGAAAATACTTATTGTATGTTTCGGTAGCAAATGGCTAATGATCAATGCTGACATGTTTGAAAGAAACAAACGAATGTGAAGAACGCATGCTCTTGAGAAATGTAATGATAGATGGAGCATAAAGTCTAATTTTGATAACTCAAAAGAGGTAAATTGTTATGCTTTTGCACATAAATGCAAGCTACGTAGGCATAAAATAACAAAACGGGTTTAATATGGAGAGACATTAAATGAAATGGCAATTGGAGAGAATTATTTCAATAAATTCTATACTAGGTGAGTTTCTCAATAGAGATTTGTTTCAATGAAGTTTGAACTTGGTGAGTTACACGAGAAACTTCACTAAAAGACTCCAAATCTTTTACAATGATGTGACAGTATGTTTTAGGTTGATTGGAATTTCGGTTGGCAAATAATAATTCGAGTAGTCCCTAGCCCCTATGCTTGCAAGGTAGAAGAACTAGATGGGACCACTCTTACCTAGATTCTCTCGAAGAGAGAGGTGCTTTTTGTCATTTTTAACTTGAATGCATGTTGTTTTTTATTTTGTATGCATGTAAATTGTAACCCTACTTTAAAACAAAACTCACATGCAAGGTAATCATTTTGCATGCTTGAGTCATTGATATTAAATTTGTCCTTATGCTTGAACTTTATGTTGCAGATTATCTTTCTTGCTTCAACATCTTCCTTCAATATTTGCCTTCTACTTTCACACAACCGTCTGCTACCATCTGGCTCCTACCAATATCTTCATACAATATTTGCCTTCTACCTTCACACAACACCTACTACCATTTGCAATGTCAAGAGAGGAGTCACATCAAGATGGTGAAAGAAGCAGAAGAGAAAAAAAGATACCATTAACATGAGAGAAGACTAAAGAAGAAGAAGAACGTGCTAGTGAGATTGGGTACATTTATCACTGTGCCTCTTTAGTGCTTGCCCGACATCATCTACCATACATTGAAGTGGGCCATTCCTAGGGGCTCCCAATAAAAGGATATTGAAACATTGGTGTCCAAAAAAGAATTATTATCAATCTGGCCTACACAAACAGAGGGGAAGCAATCAGAAGGTGAGGGAATCCAAAGAAGAAGGAGGCGCTTGGCATCGGGTTCTCAGCTTGTCAAGTGACATGGTAGATGGAAGATAAGTGATTGTAGGCACCCAAAGATCCAAGCTCAAGCACATGAAATTTACAATGATTGTATGGCAAGGAGCCTCACATGGGGATGTCCCCTTAGACTTTGCAAAGTTGTAATATTGGCCCTTTGTGAAAGGATTGCCTCTTGACTTCTCTTCATACAATGACAAATCTGTGAGACCCAGAACAGATGTCACCATTACACAAGAGAAGCTCTCAGGTGCATTAGTGGGATCATGACATACTACAGAGGAGTAGCTTCAGAGACTTCGTGAGGAAAAAGAAGATAGTTTTGAGAAATGCTTGAAAATCCAAACAATAGGTGAGGTGGCACATCTATTGCCATCTTAGAAACCAACCATGCCTGTTAGAGCCCTTTCCTAGAGGCAGTGAAGATGCATTACTTTGTCTAGTTTGTCAAGCAATTTTTGATGCATCTAATAGGTTCTATGTTACAACTTGCAACCATAGATTTCATCTTGTTTGCTTGTTATGAGCCATGATTACACGTAGGTTGTGCCCACTTTGTTGGGCAGAGTTTCCAACATCTCTCTATATGGATGGCGATTTGATGCCCCTAAAATAGCTCATGAGTCTTGACTCTTATAACCTAAAAACGCTTGTAATTGGCAATTATACGAATATATAACATCTTCATATTTCAACATTAGTTCATAATATTGAAATATTCTTAATAGTTTGATATAACAAATTTCAAGTTTAATATAAGTTCGGAGGAGGTACCTGACTCTTGATAAAAATTTGTTAAAACCTACTTAGAAAAATATGAACTGCATTGTAAATCTTATGTCTTAACAATTGGATAAATTTGTCGAAGGAATGTGGTGCCTATGATGTTGAATGAACGGTAATTCTTGGATATTATGTAACAAATTTAGTGGTAATAAGTAGATTGTATCTCACACTATGTCTCTAGAAAACAACTTATAGTCAGGAGATGTTATGGTGAGATACACTTTGCTTCTCACCACCAAATTCGTCACTGGAAATCCAAGAATCACAATGTATTCCACACCAAGGGCACCACATTCATTCTATAAATTTGTCTCATTTGCTAAGACTTGAACTTGGCAATGATAACCTCTTGAAAATATCAATACCTCACATAATCTCCTTCGCATTCATTATGTAGTTGTGGTTGTCCCTTAGCCAATACACGATATTGGGTAATCGACCACTTCTACAAACACAATGAATGCTTCTCTCTCTCTCTCTCTCTCTCTCTCTCTCTCTCTCTCTCTCTCCCTCCTCAGGTCCACCTTACCCCAACATGCTAAGTGCAAGAACTATGGACTATAATCTTGCTAAATGAAGCGTGTTCATGGCTCTCACAAGTCTTTTCGAGGAAAAAATGTGTTGTCGATAGTACCATTGATACATGGAGTGTATTGTCGGTATTTTCAATTATATTGCTGTATTTACAAGTGTATTAAAGGTATTGTTAAATACCCACCAGTTTTTGGCTTTTTATCGATGATTGATGGCTTACTACTGTAGATACTACACATGCTACCACCGATATATTTATCTAATTCACTGATGGATTTTTTAAGTTACCAACATGATCATATTATTTTCATGCACTTTTGGAATGAAAATGACGTTTTGCACAAAGGGGTAATGCAAACATGAAAACATTGACAAAATCCTTGATTAAGATGCATATCCCCCCACTCTTGTCTTACTGATGTGGATCAAATATCCAGCCCTGACCCTAGGAAGAGGTAGCTCTGCCACTATCTATTGTTAAACCCCCATGACAATAGTCTAAGGATGAAAGGGCATTTGTCCCAAAGAATGCTTCTATCTCCAATAGAGGTGGGGAGCGTAAATCAAGAAAATAATGCAAGAGAGCTTCTCATGACCAAACTCCACCCAATACCACTAGGTCCGAAGTCCAGTCCCAAGTCCAATATGCTATGGATGCAAAACTCTACCAAGCTTTCCATCACTCCAAGGGAAACCCCTCCTCTACTGTCATCATGGTTTTGTAACAAACTATTTCCTTTTATTGTCTATCTGGTTTAGTTTCCACCTCAACTTCTTCATTGCTACCTTTTAACTCCTATAGATATACGGCTTTGCTTCCAGTCCCTTTAGCCATCTTCTCAATAGAACTGGCTTAAAATCATTTGTTAATACTTGCACATTTATGCTAAGAAAATAAAATTTATCCTTGGTTCCGTCTTGCATCATATCTATGTGTACTTATTATTTTTCTTCTTGAAATTAGTGGGGATTTGCTGTGGGAAAAGCAGTACCCCTCTCGACATCCTTCTCTTCTCCCTGGCTTCTACCACATTTGGTCCCTTTTGTATTCCTTTTGTGTTACTAATCTTCATCTTCACATCTTTTCTCTCTGCTTGCATCATATTTTTCCCCTTGACCACCATGAAGGGTGGAATCTCATACTCAATAATAGCTTTGTCTACATTAAATAGCTACTCCTCAGAATTTTGGGTGTTAGAAGGTCTTTGTTTGAGTCATCCAAATCTAGACTTTATTCCTTTAGTACTTCAAAGGAATTACTAGTGACTACATCCTTACCTCTATTTTCAATTCTATCATCTTCTCCTGCCTTCTTTTCCTACCCTCCCTTATGTCCTAGCTTGGAGGGACAGTCCTTGATAAAATGGCCTCCTAGCCCACAGAGATAACAAAACCCACAGAGAGTTGGGTATGTTCTTGTAAAATAAAATTTGAATTGATTCACAACCATCCCCATCCACAAATCCAATTGCATCTAGAGGATCTACAACCAAATCCATCAAGACACAAGCCTACGAGTTTCCCCTCAAGTTGATGAACTTCTCAAGTTCTATCTCCAAGAACTGGCCTGTAGTGCGCAAAGTGTGTCACCCTATGGGAAAAGGAACAGTGATAGATCTAGAAACTCTACCCATATGGGAGCTTTTAGTAGTGGGTTCATATCTGGCAAAAAGGATAGATTCCACATTTGCACCAACAAAGGTTGATTTCTAATAGTCCAAATGTCGTTTTTGACAATTGCATTGGCCTTTTTTGGCTTCTCAAAGAGAAACACCATGAATCCTCGAGGAAATCCACCAATGGACAAGGACCATGAATGTAGGCTACAACGTGCATGCAAAGAGTGATTTGGTCATCGCACTTAGCAATCCATTATGCACTTTGATGTAAGGGAGCTTACCTTGTTGAGGTTCACCATTTGATCAAACATGTTCTTTACTTGAGGCAGAGCTCGTTGGTTCTTTGCCACCACCCAAACTTGCTTTGGAGAGGGGCTAAAGGTTTGTCTTTCTTGATGATATTTTAGGAGGATTTTTTTGGCATATTGAGATCTTTGAAAAAGTTTCTTAGTCATCCTTGGAAGGTTTCTTTGTATGAGGACATATTTGGTAGCTTGCACACATTGATTTTTTTCCCCACCGTAGTTGGTGTGGTCAGCTGCAGTCCCCCTCCACCTACTTTGGCTCCTCCTTTGGCCTTGAAAGAAAAGGGTGGCTGAGTTCTCTATTTACCTCTGGCTCCTTTTTGACATTATCCATTTCCAAGGCCTTCATTCACTTTTTGAGTTGTTTTTGGAGGATCATCGAGCTCAGCTAAAAAGTTTCTGACATCATCATCCTCATTTGTTCCCTTTCAAATGTCAAGATGCAAGGTGAATCCAAGAAAGGAGATGAAGTGTCTTAGCACATCCCTATCCTACTCTTCCCAACTTTTCAATGTCAATCCCATCTATCTCTTTCACCTCTCCATTAGTGTCTATGTCAACGGATCTATTTACTAGTTGTTGCATGTCGACATCAGTCTTGTCAAGTGGAATATCAGTTGTTGTCACAAGAATTCTGTTAAGAAGAGCAATAGGGGTGGCAGCAACCCTAGTTTCTCCCCCATAGCTAGTCGAGGCCATTCCTTAGGCTCTTTCCTCACTTCCACCCTTCCTCAACTTTTATATTTGTATACAATTGTAGATTCATAAAGGCCTAATGTTCTAAATCTTATGATTTGTCACAAATAGTACTCAAGGTTGGCCCCCCTAGTCTGCCCCAATAGCTATGTAGTTGTCTGACCTCGTCTTGTAGCTGGGGCCCTTGAACCAATTATCTACCCTATGTAGCTACAATGTTAGTCCTAATTTCATGTGTGTTTATGTGGAACAACCATTCCTAGGTGCTCTAAGGCTCGGTAGAAAATCTTGGATCTACACCAAGGTGGACACCTTGCTACGTAGAATTTCATTTTCTACTTGAACCTATTGGAGTTCAATAGTAGAGTTATTCAAGGCTTTGAGATGCTATTCTCAATGTGCCATTAGCTGAGATTCAAAGTAGACCCATAGCTTCTTGATATTGATGAGAAAAAGCTACATGTTTGACCTGCAAGTTAGTATGTGCCATCGTTAAACTTTCCTACTCAGGTACTATCTGTTGCTAGTGGTCTTCCAAATGTTTAACCAGATGATCATTAAATTCTTAGGTGCCCTAATCACTGGTCCATGCTATTAACTTTCAGAGACCAATACCTGGGGTGGAAACTAGTGGGATATATTAAGTTGTGCTACCTGAATAGCTTCTAAGAAATCCTCATGTAGCTTTCCCTAATTGGCCAAAATGACATATCTCAAGGCATGGGCTTTTCAAAATGGAACAAGTCATTGATACCTTCACATAGAATCACATGCCTGGGAGGTGGAAAAAGGGGATTCCTTTGGTGGATGATCAAGCATTAGACTTGAATTCTTTAGGTGACTCCACATTCAGTCATGAGGTGGTCCTAATAGAGAATTTGAAACCTTGTGGCACAGTAATTGATTTGATAATATTGACATTCTCTTTGGCTTGGTAGACTAAACACTCAAAATGGGTAGATTTTTTGCGATGGACTTGGCCTTTGAGTACAAAGTGTTGTCAGGGGTTGCATCCACTTTCCCTTGCTCTATGGATTCTTCATTGTCTTTTCTTTGATCTATGGCATTATCCAGAGTAGCTTGCTAGTTGTCTTGCTCCATGGCACTATCATGCTCTTTCTCCTGTCTGCTCTATGTGGCCCCCTTTAGTTTCCTTGATACACATCTCCTTACTTGTAGTGCCTTCTATATCAATAGGGTGAGTCATCAAAACTTCCACTTCTGTGTTTTGTCTCACTATCTGATTTCTTGGAACTTGAGAGCTCAACAACACACCCAAGTCATCTTCTTGTCTATGCACCTCTGTATTGATGTACTTAGTGGATAATCATATTGGAGAGGGTTGTTTCTCATGAGAAGGTGTTGATTGGCAGTAGGGGAAGTGGGTTAACAGAAGGTGAGTGTGGAGTATTATTCATAGGGTGATGAGAGTTAAGATGATTGATGGGGGCAGAAAGCTGACGAGGCTCATTGACCATAGGGGGATGTTGACACTTCAAGTGCTCCACAAAGGATCTAGTCCTCATAACATTTTTGCCAAACTTGGAAGAAAGAGGCTTGGGCACAAAGACATGTTAATATGTACCTCATTATCTATGGTCTACTCAGTAGATCTCAATCCTGAACATTTAATCGATTCACTTCCTTTTGTCAATTAGAAACAGTTTGGCTTTCTAGCTATAGTCTTGGCCATTTCACTGCTCTTGTTAGTAGTTTGTGATAAATCATGCACAAATATGACCCAATTTTGAAGTGTTCTTGTCAAGTCACACAAATTGAATGAATTTGGGAAGCAATTTCTTTTGAAATACACCAAGCCAATCATTTGTGACTTTGTCTTCATAGAGGCAAAGAGAGCCTTTGCTACATAACTTCAAGAGATGTACCCCATACTCTTCTTCAACCTAGTACATTTAGATAAAAAGCGTTGCATATAATTGAAAATAGCCTTGCTAATAAGATATCCCTATGAGTGGAAAAATATATTCACTTCAAAGACCCTATTGCAATGTGCACTACTTGGTACTGGTGTAGGCTTGAAGCCACCTAGTGGTATAGCAGGAATTTCAAAGACTATGGCATATAGCCATTTATCAAGACAAACTTATGTATTGTTGATGGTGAAGCTGTGTGCATCCTTTTCATATGACTCAAGTAGTACATCAGTGATCTCAACATTCCAAAAAATTTCTATGGAAGGTTGAAAAATGCACACATATAATTGCTTTTAAGCATCTTTTTTGTCAAATTTGGTTGCTTGATGACATGAGGGACTGACATTTTACATCATTACCTTTTGATGTTTAGTGGGTCTCTCTTCATGCTCAGAGGAAGAAAGTGGGGGGGGGGGTAATGAAGCCATGGTAGATGCAAAAATATTGGTGACATCAAGATGAATGATAAAGGTTGTTAAAAAAAAATATACGGACAAGGATGAAGGCAGAAATAGCTTGGAAATACACTACAAAAAGTTTTCAGTGCTCTTTGAGACTACATGCAATCGGCCATTTGTAGGGATGCATCACCAAAAGTAGTGATGCATGTGGCTCCTTAACTAGAGTACTCTCTATGTCCATTCCATGATCACTCCTAGTCAAGGTGAGATTAAGAACCTTGTCACCACATGGAAACTCCTCATATATTCTAAGGTTGACAGCCTATAACCAAACATGTTAATGCTCGGTATGGCCTCAATTTACTTCCATTAAACAACTCTAGAATCACTTTCTCTTGTAAATCTTGGAACTTTACTTTGTCATTTTATAGAAAACTTCAACTAGCCTATTACTAGGTTCCATTCCATCCAATTTTAAGAATGGTTTTCAATGCCCCTATCTTGGCATTGTACATCAAAACCAACATGCTTTCCTTAATATTCCCCCAAAAAATATGCCAATCTTGCCATAATTTCCTTCTCCTTTGAATGACCTATTGTGACCATGCCACCTGGATACGTATGTCATCTAGCTTGGCTAGCTATTGTAGTCATCTCCTGATTACTTCTAGTTTCTCAAGTTGATCTTTAGCTACTACTAGAAGACTCAGCATTAGGAATTCCAAGGGTACTATTACTTCTAAACCAAAAATAATTTTGAAAGGTGTTAGATTAGTGGTGGCTACTTTAGTAAGCTATTCGATAAGCCCATAATGAAACATTTTGCTTGATATCCCAATATTATTGATGTGTGCTCACTGTCTTTGTGAGTATCGATTTGAGAGTTTTGTTGGTCGACTTAACCTATTCATTACATATGTCATGGCAACTCAATAGATAACCATGAAATCCTTCATCAATAACTCAAAGACATCATTCATGAAATGAATTTTCTGATCAATGAAAAACTCAACGAGGCAGCCACCATATATAAAAATTATGTTTTCAAAGAGAAATTCGGCTATGGTATAAGTCGAGTTATCTCTTAAGTATTTGGATTCTACCCACTTAGTAGCATAATATACGGCACCAAATATACTTGTAGGTATACTAGGTCATATTTTGAAAGGACCCATGTACTTTGAGCCCCATCGTTGAAAGGATTTCCATGGTTGACACAACTATAGGTTCATGTGATCTTGTGAAAGCAAACTTCCCATTCTTTGACAAACATCACACTCCACAGCAAGCATGTGTATCCTTAAACAAAGTACTCCACCACAATACTACCTTTAGATATTGCCATAGGACTCCATCTACAACTTGGTGATACAATTGTCCACTAGTTATGCTGTATTTCTAGACCTTTAAGGCCAACTACCTGCATTTGTCTTTTGGTATATGCGTGGGAAAAGTTCCCTACTATAAATAAATGAGCATCACGCAATTCAAGACTTGTAGGCCATGCTATTTTGGTCTAAATAGACTTAGTATCCAAGTCCTAGTATCAATTAGAGCCAAGTATCCACAATATATAGGTTGGCAACCATTGTAATGGATATAATCTTTGTATGCATGCTCTATATGTGGGGCACCTCTTGGAAAAATTGGCATACTGAACTACTCAGACTCTAATATAAGTTGATTAGATGAGTTCATCTTCCACAATCCATCTCGACAGACTCGTATCGCATGTACTGTGTTCACTAGTTCATGTCCATTGCACTAGTGGGTCTTTTTCTAGTCTTGATTGTGAGTCTCTTTGAACCTCTAGTCTCGATTTGCATAGTTCTCATGGCTCATCATTGGATTCAATGGCTCATCATGGCTCTTTAAACCTCTAGAATCAATTTGCATAGCACTCATAGCTCAACTCCAATGGACACCTCAAAATCTTGACTTCTATGGGAGAATGATTGGCTTATTCATGCCACCACCTTGGATTTACCAATATCATGTTCCCTCATCATCTTGGATGACAAGGGAGGTACCCAACTAGTAGTCTATGACCAACTCTTCACGTTCCAGGCTAGGATTCCTTCATCCTCATATGCTCTTTGCTACTGGTTGTCCCCTACTACATATACTCATTCTTGTCAACTATTGATCCTTGGTTTCAATTCCATGCCTCTGCCTCTAATTGGATTTTGCCAACCTCTTTTACCTTAGCTCACGTACTCTTCTCTCCTAGTAGCATACCTTTGGTATCTCTTACTTGTTAGGGCTTGAGTTAATATGTTAATAGCCTTGGTACACTGATTATCAAACAAGTATTTAGGCACCTTAATTGGTCCTCTGATACTTGAATGAATTTTTAATAATAGTATGATTATCTAAGCAGCTACTATACTCCTACTATAGCTCATTTCTTGCCAACATTAAGTACTACTCTCACTATCTGTGTACTTAGTTCTAAGGACTACTAAGCTTAAACCACTCAATTCCCCACTTGTACTTTCAACACATCAATCTCGAGCAAGATCACCAAAATTTTGACAGCCTTTTCCTCACCCCTCGTTGACCCATGACTTAGTGCTGGAATTGGGTGTGTGCACAAAACTTGTAGGAAGATTATTTCTCATGCACTTAGGTGATTTTGTCTCATGCAAAATGGTCACAATGCTTGACTTATAGAATAGAATCAAGAGTACATAACAACGGGATATGAGTTGCATGGGCGAAATCATATGGAAATGAGTGATCAAGTGTTCAGATATAAATATGCACAAACGAAAAATGAAAAACCAAAACTAGAATAGTACTTGTATTCCATAAGAACCACTTGATTATAAGAGCTATAGCTGCTACCTCAATGCTAAAACACTCGGTTGCTCCACTTCAGCTTGACTTGACTCTCGTTGGCCTGTGTAGATCCTAACAATACCAAACCCGAGGATCTCAATACATGGATGAGTCTCATGTGCCCTACCACAAACTTCCTAAGTACCTACAAACTCAAGTATTCAAGGTTGCCAACTCCCTATGCTAGACCTTGGAATCTACTAGATTCCTTCCACTAATTGGCTTCTTTTGGTTGGCCTAAATTGGCCTTTGTTGTGATTCGAGATTCCTCACCTTCTATATGTCCTCGGTCTGAGATAACTTCACCTAACCTTCATGCTATTGATTATTCACCTTCTATATGGTCTCAGTCCTGAGATACCTTCATGCTATTATTATTCACCTTCTATATGATCTCAGTCCGAGACACCTTCACCTAACCTACATGTATGGTCTTGAATTTGTGTCATCAAGATCACCCAAGGTCAACAAAGGTTTGTCCTTCCTCATGTATTGTCACCTTTGGGTCTCATCATAGTTAGAGGGGCCACTCGTGGTTGCAAGGTAGTCACAATAGAACACACACACTCACATATACATGTTGAGATATCGAGCTCCACTCGTGATATGCCAGGGTGACCGTGGTGCATTTATGTCACCGACTTGTTAGCTGCAGATGCGGTTGGTACACCGTCCATGAATAATAGCTGGATGACAGCTATCTTTATGTACTCTAGTTAGTGGCTCAGTTAGTATGCCACCTAAGTTAGCTGAGTTTGGTTTGAGACCCACATATAGGGTTCATCTATTCCTTTTGTACTTAGAGAGAGTTCTTTTTGCTTTCACAACTAAGAAGAGGAAAATTGTTTCAGCCTCCACCTTTGTGTGTATTCCCCCATTGTGTATGTGAGAAAGCTATAAGTGAGACTCCTTACCTCTCTCCCACTCTCTTCACATGGTATCAGAGCTCAGTTCCTCGGTTCATGGTAAGGAGCTCAAGAAAGCAAACCAAGTTCGCAGTGTCTTGGTAAGAGGATAAATGTTACTTTCCTTTTTCGAGTTTGGGAGCAAATCTATGCAGGTAGCACAGCCAGAAAGTGCAAGAGTGCACTGTCTCAGATCGGGATGCCCTTTGCAGTGTGGCGAGAGGGTAGTATATGCTGCATTATTTTTGATTCGAGGCCATTTTGGGGCCCGTTTTGGTGGCAGAAGTTTTCGGCAGGCACTCAGAAAGGTGCACTGTTTTTGCTATGCAACCACTCTCTAGAAATTGCATCGTTGCTGCAGAAATTGCATCGTATGCCTATGCGCAGAGATATTAGGACTCATAGAATCATTCTTTTTGCCAGTTGATGCAAAATTGTCACTAGGAAGTGACTATGTGGTCAAATACCACTTTTGTTAGTTTTGTAGATTTGCCCTTGTGAGGCAGAAGAAGTGTTTTTTGTAGTGACAGAATATTTTTGTAGTGTTCTGTAATGGCGTCTGATGCTCTTTCATAGATAGTCACTGAAAAGCTTGACAAGAATAACTTCCCAGCATGGAAGTTTAGAATGACGAATTTCCTTAAGGGAAAAGGCTATTGGGAGTTCATTACTGGAGCTGAACAAGAAGCAGTTATTCCTTATGTTCCCAATCAATAGGAGTTGCAAGCATTTCAAGGCTCACATGACAGAGCCAGGAAAATTATGTACTGGCTGTCTATCAGTATTTCAGATTCTATGATTGAGCATATTTAGGATGCAAGCACGCCGAAAGAGGCATGGGATACTTTGACAAAAATGTATAGCACAAATACGCAAGCCAGAAAAATGCAGCTCAAGCAGGAGTTGCATAATGTGCAGAGAGAAAATATGAGCATCAATGACTACCACATGAAGGTGAAGAAGATTGCAGATACACTTGCTTCCATTGGGTCACCAGTGGAAGATGATGATTTAGTTTCTGTGACCTTAAATGGTCGAGGAAAGGATTATGCACAGTTCCGGACATCCATTGCCGTCCGTGAGAATTTTCTTGATTTTGGGGTGACGATTGCTCTTCTAATTTCTGAAGAGTAGAGAAATGGTGGTGCATCTTCTTTAGAAGGAACTTCAAAAGAAGTTGTCTTCTACTCAAATGCTAGAAGAGGTAGAGGCAGAGGCAGAGGCAGAGGCAGAGCAGGCCGATCTGGAGGCCGTGGTAGAAATCAGGATATGTAGCAAATTCAAGAAAACCAATCCTATGGAGGAGGACGTGGTAACCTTAGAGGCAGGGGGAGCCAAAGAGGTCGTGGTGGATGGCAGAGAGGCCAAGATGCAAACAGCAATGTTGAATGCTACTACTCTGGTAAAATGGGTCATATGGCTAAAGACTACTATAAAAAGAAGAATGACATCATGAATGGAAAATTGCAGCAAGGCAATTATGCATCCTCTAGTAGACAAGGTGATGACAGAAATGGGTGTAGCACATGACCAATTCTGTGACAAATGCAAAAGAAAGCAATGATGTGCTGTTTGTTGACTCAGGTGCATCAAACCACATGATAGGTCATGCAGAATGGATGCAGGATGCAAGGAAAATGGAAAGACTAGGATTTGTCTATGAAGGATGGGAAAAACAAATACATGTCTGATGTATTTCATGTCCCGAATATTACCAAGAACCTGGTTTCTGTTGGTCAAATGGTTGAGCAGGGCTTGCAGGTCAGATTTAATCCTCATGGATGCTTTGTTGAGGATATGAAAAATAAAGGTCGCTTGATAGCAAAAGGGAAGAAGAAGGGCAAGATGTTTACGTTGGATGCGGACATGCCTGAATTGAGTGCAGCAATGTTTGCACATGGGACCGGAGTAGTTGCAGATATTGATATCTGGCATAAACGCATTGGTCATGTTAATGTACAGCGACTTAAATTAATGTAGGCCCAAAATATTGTTGCAGGATTGCCTAAGTTCAAGGTTACAGAAATGCATAATATATGTGAAGCCTGTTAATTTGGAAAACTGGCAAGGAAACCATTTCCTAGACATGTTCAAGAGAGTAAGAGGACATTGGAATTAATCCACTCTGATGTGTGGACTACTAAAGCTGCATCTATTGGAGGTTGTCATTATTTTGTCACTTTTATTGATGACTACAATAGAAAAGTGTGGGTGTATTTTATGAAAAAGAAAAGTGAAGTGTTTGGGCATTTCAAAACTTTTAAAGCTATGGTTGAGAAAGAAACAGGCCTGCAAATAAAATGCCTAAGGTCAAATGGAGGGGGAGAGTACCTCTCAAATAAGTTTGCAAGGTTCCTATAGGAGCATGGCATAAAGTAGCAATATTCATGCAGTCATACCCCACAGTAAAATGGACTTGCAGAAAGGAAAAACAGGCATATTGGAGAGGTATCTCATGCCATGCTCAATGAAAAAGTCCTGCCAGATTATTATTGGGCTGAAGCAGTTGCTACAGTAGTCTACATAATGAACAGGACTCCCACTGCAGCAATACATGGCATGATGCCAAAGGAGAGGTATACTGGTAGGAAACCAGATATTTCTCATTTGAAAGTTTTTGGTTGCATTGCCTATGTTCATGTGCCAGATGAGTTGAGATCCAAGTTGGATCCAAAAGTTGAGAAGTGCATCTTTATTGGTTATTCTCTGCAGCAGAAAGTGTATAGATGCTATAACCCTTCTACTCGTTAGTTTACAGTGAGCAGAGATGTTGTTTTTGATGAGATGAGCAGTTGGTATAAACCAGTAAATGTGATTGATGATGAAGATGCACAAAATGGTAATTCTGCACAGAATTCACAACAGCATCACAAAATATTAGTGGACCTGTAGTGTCCTCTAGTAGTGGTTCACATACTTTGCCATGGACAGGTAGATTGAGATTAGGAGAATCTCCTCAAAGCAATGTAGATAGTGGTATGCAAGTATCATGAAAGGGAAAAGAGAAAGTAGATTAGCCCATGGTTGATGTGAATGTAGGTCACTCTTATGTGGATGGTGAATCCAATGGCTCAGAACAGAGCCTTGATGATGAGTTGGGTATTCCTTCTATTGTTACACCTAGAGTAAGTAAGACAAGGGATGTTTTGAGAGCACCTGGTAGTGAGCCTATTTTGCACAGGTCTACTAGAGTTAAGTATCCTGTGGATAGGCTGAAATATGATGGATTTACAACCATTCACTATGCCTATATGGTCAAAGTGATACATGGACCAGAACCCACTTCTTTTGAGCAAGCCATGGAAAAAGAAAAATGGGAGAAAGCCATGGATGAAGAAATGGATGCCTTGGAAGTAAATGATACATGGGAATTTGTGCCTTTGCCTAAAGACAAGAATGCAATTGGCTGCAAGTGGGTCTATAAGGCGAAGCACAATGCAGATGGTTCTGTGAGCAGATACAAGGCAAGATTAGTTGTCAAGGGGTATGCACAAACATATGGCATTGATTATAAAGAAACATTCAGTCCGGTTGCAAGGATGGCAACCGTAAGAGTAGTCATTGCTATGGCTGCATCAAAGGGATGGTCTTTACATCAGATGGATGTAAAGAATGCCTTCTTGCATGGTGATTTGCAAGAAGAGGTCTATATGGAGCAGCTACCAGGTTATGTGCATGCTGTTCATCTTGAGTTTGTTTGCAGGTTGAAGAAATCCTTGTATGGCTTGAAGTAAGCACCCAGAGCATGGTCTGACAAGATAGGACAGTATCTTGTCACTATTGGCTTTCAAATTTCCATTGCAGATTTCTCACTTTATGTGAGAAAAATAGAGAAAGGTATTATGCTGCTTGTCATTTATGATGATGATTTGATCATCACAGGTGATAGTGATGAAGATATCCTTAATGTGAAAATGCTATTGAAGTAGAAGTTTGAGATGAAGGATTTGGGAGAGCTACGTTACTTCTTGGGCATTGAGGTGATTAGATCCACAAGTGGGATATGGCTCTTGTAGAGGCAGTATGGATTGGACATGCTGTCCAAATATGGGATGACAGGCTGTAAGCCTATTTCAGTTCCTTTGAAGCAGAATGTGAAGCTGAGTGCAGATGCAGGTGAGCTTCTGGAAGAACCTACTATGTACATATGCATAGTAGGAAGTTTGATTTATATGACTATTACTAGGCCAGATTTGAGCTATGATGTTGGGTTGGTAAGTCAATTTATGCAGGCTCCAAGGAAACCGCATTTGGATGCGGCTAGATGCATACTAAGGTATGTGAGCTCCACATTGCAGTATGGACTATTTTATGAGACTGGGGTTCAGATACAGTTGCATGGATACACTGATTCTGATTGGGCTGGTAGTATTTCTAATAGACGATCTACCAGTGGATATGTGTTTTCTTTTGGGAGTGCTGCAGTCACTTGGAGCAGCAAGAAACAGCCTACAGTTGCCTTGTCAAACACAGAGGCTGAGTACAGGGGTGCAGCAATGGCTGCATGTGAGGTAGCTTGGTTGCGTAAGCTACTTTATGATATGCATTAGTCTACAAATGGATCAGTTCTCATTTATTGTGACAACATGAGCAATATACACTTGGCAAATAACCCAGTCTATTATGCTAGAACAAAGCACATTGAGGTGCATTATCACTATGTGCGGGAGATGGGAGAAGGTCCTAGTAGGTTTTATTGATCTGGTTTATGTGAGCACAGAGGATCAAGTAGCTGACATATTCACGAAGGGATTGGGTGCAGAGAAGCTGTGCAAGTTCAGAAACCTACTTGGTGTGTAGGAATTGGGATTGAGCTCGAGGGGAAGTGTTGAGATATCGAGCTCCACTCGTGATATGCCAGGGTGACCGTGGTGCATTTATGTCACCGACTTGTTAGCTGTAGATGCGGTTGGTACACCGTCCATGAATAATAGCTAGATGACAACTATCTTTATGTACTCTAGTTAGTGGCTCACTTAGTATGGCACCTAGGTTAATTGAGTTTGGTTTGAGACCCACATATAGGGTTCATCTATTCCTTTTGTACTTAGAGAGAGTTCTTTTTGCTTTCACAACTAAGAAGAGGAAAACTGTTTTCAGCCTTCACCTTTGTGTGTATTCCCCCATTGTGTATGTGAGAAAGCTGCAAGTGAGACTCCTTACCTCTCTCCCACTCTCTTCACAATACACACACACGCACGCATGCACACATGTGGTGTTAGTAGTGTTGGCCTTAAATTCCTATGTGGGACTTATTATCTTTAAATCATTGAGGGTTGATTATTCTCATTTCATGTGGTGTTGGACTTAATTGATGTGTGGGATTTATTCTCATTAAATCATTGAGGGTTGATTAGTATTTTATGTGGTTTATTCTACCATCACTCTATCAGGGGATCGCAAAATTTTTTTGTTCTTATGTAGGGAGTCCTGGTGTGTGTATGTGTGTGAATCATAATGGTAGTGCAGTAACACTTGGGGTACTAAATGTCAAAATACTAGAAGAGAGGCGTCATTGTGTGTTCAGTTTGTGTTTACCATCTATGCGTTGTGGATAGTCCATCAACTAGATTTCCTACACATTTATACTCAACTAGGCTAGTTGTTTCAAATAGCTCACATATGGAATAGTTAGTTGAAGTTGGACAAAAATCAAACTATGTGTTAAAAGTATAATTGTAAAGGGTTAGAAATTTGTGCACATAATTATAAATTGAAAGTCTCTCTCTCTCTCTCTCTCTCTCTCTCTCTCTCTCTCTCTCTCTCTCTCCCTCCACCTTGCAGCTCCCGCTCGTGCTGTAGATCCATCACCAGCTCCCTCAGTCACGCCACCAGCCCCGCTGTTCCACCAGCTCCATCATCAACTCCATGCCCAGCCTCACCACCAACAGCTCCAACCTCGGCCTCACCATCAGCTCTTGCATCCTACCATCTCTGTCTCACACCCACACTACAGCTGTGCTCTTTGGCTATTGTGCCATCTCTATTGTCGTGCATTGCCACATTGCTGCTACTCCACGAGCTGTGCCAGGGGATCTAGATGCCCCTCCATGAACTGTTATCTATGCCAGGGGATTCAGGTGCCGACAGTAGGGGCTCCAGACCCCCTCATGAACTGTTGGACAAGGGGCTAAAAAAGACCTGCAACAAACAAAAGGGATAATGATTAGACCAACAAAATGGGCCCTAAGTGAAGATATTCAACACCATAATAAGGGGTTTAGACACCATCAAAGCTGCCAATATGGGGACAAAGGAGAGCTAACCAGATCAGAAAACAAGAGGTGAGAAGGAACAGAAGTATAGCCTCATTTGGATGAAGGCAGAGAAGATAGAAGACCCGAGTGTCAAGGCTTGCATATCAACATTCAAGAAAGTATGTAAGATACAAGATACTGAAATTGAATGCCTACGCAAGAAGCTCAAAGTGACTAGAGGAGAAAAGCTCTCAAACCTTCGAGCCCAAATGCAAGATGAGATGAAGAAATAGCAAGACGAGATGCAAACCAAATGGACATGTGAAAAAAGTAAAATGTTGCAAGACATGAATTGTGTTCTAGGTGAAAAAACTAGCCATTTGGTCTCTCATATTGAGATATTAGAAGCCTAGGTTGCTGCCCTTAAACATGAGAATGACAAACTAAAGGCAAGTGCACACCAGGAGGAAGGGGAGTTTCAGCCACCGTTAAACGAGGAGCTGAACACATTAAAGAACAAATGCAATAGCTCAAAGATGCAAAGGGGGTGCCAGAGGAAGGATGCAAGATCATTGATGTGTTGAAATTAGAGAATGGATAGCTCAAAAAGGAAATGGCAACTTTGCAAACAATGGTACAAGTGAAACATGCTAATTTCATATAGCAAAAATAATGAAGGGGAAGGAAGATATGCTTGCATGGAAAGATGTGCTAAAGAAAAACACAACACCAAAGAAAAAGGAGCTCATCTCTCAGACACTTGAAAAACAAAAACGACGGGGCATCAAGACTTCGAATGTGCTGGTTAGAGGCCTACCTATAGGTGATAGATCCATGTCAAATGCCAAAACCCTCTTTGACAAGGTGGGAATCAACCTTACCTGTGAATCGGCTTGGACAGTGGGTAAAGCAGATGCAACAAAGAGACCCTTGGTTGTAAAGTTATGAACAACCATAGATACATCCACCCTCATGAGTACATGGGCAACACTGAAGGGGAACAAGATCTATCTAGATGAAGATCTCACACTCCTACAGTAGGAACACAGAAGGAAAGGTATGGTGCAAGTGATGGCTGCAAGACAAGAGGGAAATGGGTAGTTTATAGAGATGGCAAGGTGATCATTCGAGAGAGGCCAGAAAGAGACGTATGACATGCAGTAAAAGGGGACATCACATGATGGTGTTTGAACAATGGGATGAGAATGCAAAACAAGTTGAGAATGGTAGTGTGGAATTGTAATGGCACCCTTTGGTCTGACCTAGGAGGGTTGTTGGAGACATATAGTAATAGAGATATGGTCTTCTACACCAAGACACATGAGAGCCCAGAGAGAGGGCTACGCCGAGACAGGATACACATGGGAGTCTACCCATAGGAGGGAGTTGAGGAGAGATAGCGGAGTATGGGGTTGGAGTTCAAATACTAGAGGCATGATCGATCTTCATTGCAGTGTGCTACTTTCCTCCACATACATCATCCTATGCATGTGAGGTTGCCACAAAAGGGAACAGCACGTATGAGAGTATACATGATGATATCACAGAGTTCTCTAGATAGGGTGACACCCTCCTCCTTGATGACTTCAATGCATGCACAGGGGACAACCAGGTCAGACTACTTGGCTTTGCATCCAATTCCCTCATAGTATGAGAGTTAGATGCAGCTAAGCTTGGGATAGTGAGACACTCAACAGATGCTCCACATGTGACAAGGTATGGGTGGCACCTACTTGTGATGGTAGTATATGATCTGATCATATACAATGGCCTTCAGAAATGGCCATCATCCGGTGGACTCACTTGTTTCCCACATGGAGGGGGGGCAAGCACAGTGGACTACCTGATGGGCTCCCTTGCCTTCACATCTCAGATTCACGACTTTGTAGTACCCCCTCCCCCCCTCGGTGTTGATCACTCATACTTGACATTCTATATTTCCACTACTAGGCCACTCACAGAGAGAATCTTTCATGTGCCCACTCGGACCCATGTTCACTTTGACCGGACTCTCAATCTAGTTTCCGTGAGTCACTTAGCTCGAGGGCTTCTGACCCTACACAGAGCAGAGGTAGACCTTGCTTAGGTTTCAGCCACTTTGGCTATAGTGGTACACGAGGCTGCCATCATATCTTTCCCTACGACTCGACCCACACATGCCCCAGCTAGGAAGATGCCTTAGAACCCTTGGTATTATGATGAGTGTAAGGAGATGAGAGCTCACCTCACATGTGAGCAAGCCTTGGGACACGTGACCGCATCTGAGGTGCATCGCATCTCATGTCAAATGATATGCCATAAGAAGCGAACTTTTCTCACTCGTAGGATTGATGAGGTGGTCGGTGGATCCTTTCAAGGGGGAGACTTGACTATCAGATGGGGACTCCTATCAGAGGGGAAACGGCCTATTCCCATCATGGACCTAGAGATTTGGCATAGATATGCATGCTCCTTATACGACATCCCAGGTCAGATGCCACCAGATATGTCCTCTATGCCTATGATCTCATCTCGATCTCATTCATTGGAAGTAATAGCTATTATAAGATTTTCATTCCTACCTTCAAAATATTAATAAGACCTATAATGAACCTAATCCATATGCAAGAATTTGTTTGGAGAGTTAAATGTCCAGATTGTTTTGAGGCAATAATAGGTAGGTGTATTTTTTAGCTTATGACCACTAGGAAGTGTTGGAGGTATCTAATACGGCAGTTAATTCCCTAGATGGGTGGGGAATGAGTAGTTCATCTCCCACAGACATGCTATTGATCAAGTGAAGTTCCAAGAAGAGCACACACAAAGACATCAAGTAGAAAGAATTGAAGTGGGAGTATGACATAGGTCTTCTACTCAAAGAAGTCATACACAAGGAGCAAGGTTTCTACTAGGGTAGAATTGCCCAGTACTGAGTCACTTATACCATTAGTATCAGTAGTAGTGGTACCACGTTTGCCATCAATATGACTAATAATCATTCTACAATTCATCATAGTATCTTTGAAAAGGGAATAGGAGAGGACCCAGATGTACACAGATGTACACACTAATAGGCTTACCTCAGTGGCATAGAAAATTACTAGGGTACAAATGCTAGAAACTTGATAATCTTTCTAGCTACATTGGTTAGTATGGGGATTGAGTTAAAGCAAGCCCTTGTGGAGCTTTGAAGTGCTACAAGATATATGGGAGTTTTATGTGTAAAGCAATAGTACATGTGTAAAGATATATATGTAAATTTAACACGTATATTTTGTGATTCTAATCAAAGTACTATCACTCTTCTTTGTGCACACTTAGGTACAGTGGGTTTTTCTTTTCTTGCCTTATTATTAGAGAATTAAGGTGCCTTGAAATAAATTTATTATTTAGAAAGGATTTTTAAGCTCTGTCCAAAAAGAAAAAAGAGCCCAAAATCAATGAAAAATCGTTGTTTACAATACCTTTGATTTATGCGCTTTACTTTAGTAAGGCTGGACGTTATAGATTTTTGCCTAACTAGTAGGCTCTTTTATTCCGTATGGAGGCCTTCTTTTTGGATGGTGTGACCATCTCCTAATAAAATAGGGAGAGAGTGACGCATCTTCTAAATCTTTTTTTAAAAATAAATAATATTAAAGCAAGCATTACCTTGAAAGATAAAAGCGTGCTGAAAACAATTTAAGCGAAATGCAAATAATTCCTTTGATTGGATGGGGTCTAATCTATACTTGAATAATTATAATGCACCGTTTAGAAAACCACTCCTACTTCATTGTTTAGTTACGTAGCATGCATTGCAAAGCTTGGCTCTGTGCTGGAATGCCTGGAATACTATAAGACATTTCCAAAGATTATCAACCAAGATGTACCGTGATATGATGCTGCATTATGCTGCCAAAATCTCATATGTTACGACATCAAAAGGTATTGCCTCTTTGAAATCGAAACCAAAACCTTTCACACGCAAACGACATCCGCAGCCTAGAATCTCGAGACAATCCTTTCGATAGACAATGCAAGCATCTGCAAGCAAATTGTACTTTTCAATTTGTTCATTTGCAGAATCTCTGCTAGATGGCGGTAATTCCGGATACGGGATCAGCTTCCACTGGCCAGCTACTGGGTTATAACGCTTGGAATGAAACATGCCTTGCTTGTCTTCATAAAGGCAATAAAACGTTTCCTTTGTCTGCGTAAAGCTGGCATCTTTCGTTTCCGGATAGCAAGGGCGCCCTTCATCGTTTACCTCTTGCCACTCATCAAGCTCAAAGTCATAACATTCGGAAGGTAAAACATGATACTCAAAATCATAACCTCCCAGCACATAGAACTTACCTCGCAAAACACAAGAGAGTGGACTGCTCCGTGTGTGTATCATACTTTTCCTCCTGGTCCATTTGTTAGCCAAAGGGGAGTAAGCAAAAACGTCTCGTAACGTAGGTCCAGAGAATCCAGCCCGGCCTCCAGCTACCACGAGATGGCCATTTAACACACCAGAGACTCTTGCAAAAACTTCCGCTGCAAAATATCGCTTAGGCGTGGGAATCGGAGGAACTGGGCACCATTTCCCTCGTGCAATATCAAAGGTCATCCAACTAGTGCCGTCCGCGTCCGGATTCCTTATTTCGACGTAGACCCACGGTTCTGATAAATCCAGTTGTGATCTCAAATGTTGTAGCATTGGATTGGCTAAGGCGTGTCTCCAGTGTTTACAGACACAGCGAAGAGAGAAAAGCTTGGCTCGGGGAAGTCTTGCAAAGCAAAGGGTGGCGAGGTCATCTGGCAGTCCGGGGAGAAGCCGATGAGCTAAGAGGTAGCTTTGGACGGCAGTACTGTGGGAGCGCATCTTGGTTCTGCGTTGAGGCATTGTCGCTCAATAGAGAGGAGATTTACTGAATTGTGAATAGATAGTCGCTAGCATTTGAACAGGCACCCATCTCGAAGAGGAGCTTGGCTTTCCGGTTTCAGTCCCCACGGCTTTCATGCTCTTGGTCCCAACCATAAGAACAAACTCTTCTAGTTAACCCCGAGGGTCATGAAATTGCCCTTAGCTCACCTCTAGTAAGGGCATGGTCGCGCTTGGCCAGAGGTTCGGGCTCATATCGCATAGCACTTTCACACAGGCTAGAAGGTCGATTGCATAAGCTGCAGTACTTGGGGTCGTAATAACTCTTTGCACGCTTCTTACTGGTATTTTATTGGACAATGCAAGAAAGGACCTACTTTGCAACCTTGTGAGATGAATCACTTTTGCACACTTTTGTGAAGCACTTTGCTTGATCCATGAATTTTGGCCAAGCCTGACCATCCCCTCACACCACTAGCATCCCCGATGGGTTGACATGTTCGTCGTGCATCATTTATGGATCTACTACGCAAAATGGTAATGCCCATTTAGCTAGCTGCACAACCTTAACGGCCCATCCCCCGCAAAAAATGTGATGACGATGGGATTTGAGCTCCCGCCATCCAATAGAAAGCGAATCACATAGCTGTGTTTGGTTGCTTATTACATTTCCATTTTTTAGATGTCCACACATTGTGTAACCATAGCATGCCCACCCCGTCTCTCACATGTGTGGGTACAGTGCAAATACACTATTACTTTATACTTGTATTAGTCTTGTATGACTGCAATTGATTTGACATGTGTACAATAGGGCTTTGATCATAGGTTCCATCCCATACTTTAACAAAGACTTGACATGCCTAATCCACAATAGATTTATTCAATATATGTGCCTTTTAGAAACCATGTTTCTAATATATGTACTTGTGTTTGGGACTGAAAAATACAGAGCTAAGCATTTGATCCTTTTAACAAGAACTTTTAAATCCATTCAAGTGTATGAAAAAATTCCAAAACTAATCAAACCTCTCGTTTTACTTGTCTTTCATCTTATGGAAATTTATTACTTGTAAATTGTTCAAAGGAAAATATCCTCCTAAGGGCTATGGTATTTAGAATATGCCAAGCTCATATAGCAAGATGCATGGCTCATGAAAATCCAACCCAAACCTATGTCATTCATAAATACTTAACAAAAGTCTAAAGTAACTACGTTTTAAATCAAGTCATCCCACATATTCAATGAAAATAACAATTCAACACATGCTAAGTTCATGGCAAGATGCATAGCTCACTAAAATTCAGCCAAGCATGTGTTTTCATCAGTACTCAACAATTGTCCATGAGAACTTATCTAGGGTCCCCAAATACGAGCATTTCACTCATGAATGCCAAAGATAGATAGATACGACAACATGTATATAAATTTGTTTCCAAATTGAAGTGATTAAAATTGAGCTATGGAAACATAAAAGGTACTACTATAATGTATTCTTGAATGTTGGAATACAAAATAAGGAATTTGGCCTATGTATGCCCCCAAAAAAACATTACCAAAGAGAATTGCAATCTAAAACACATCAAACCTACCTAAGAAGCACTTTGGCAGCCATTAGGTAAACCCTAGACTGCCTGCTAGCCTAAACAATGGGTAGTGCCCCACACACAAGGCACCCAAACAAAACAACTAACACACTTTGTATAAAACCCATTCTGCACCCACATTATCTTTTACGAAGGATTCTTCAAAAATAAAATGACAGTGCATGTTCTAATACTGAACATAACACAATTTAGACTTATGTTTGATCCCATACCTTTTGGTGTTGACATTGTTGGCATCTCCATCATTTTCACCTTTGAAATCATCATCATAGTTATTATTTGAATAACTTCATTTGCTTTCGCATCTCCTATCTGAAATGACCTTTCTTCATCTTCACCTTGGACTTCATTATCATTTTGTTGCTCGTCTTCATTCACCAAATCATCATCTTGCAACAATCAGGGATGATTTTTTCATGTTGGTTTTGTTAAGAAGAGAAACTTTTATATTGGTGTCGAAAGTTTGTATGCCCTAATAAAAATAAATATTTGAAACATTCGCCAAGATTTGAAACATTTATGTGAAAAAATTGGAAGTTTCGCCAAGATTTATATATTTTACTTCAAAATTCAAAAGAAAATATAAAAAATTATGCTATATTCTATCAATATTGTGAAACTTAAAAAAATAGCTCGGTAAAATTTTGCCAAGATTTTATATTAATATATATATATATATACCTTCGATAAAAACATCCATGCTCGCAATGCACATCTAGCCCTAAAATATGTATCTCATCAAGTTGAGGAGCTTCTATTCGATCTTCAATCTTAGCAATGGATGTACACCACTCAATTAGAGATGCATCTTACTCCACCAAATTGGAGCATGTCACCTTCAATGAGCCCATCTCAGCATCATCCATAGTCATGGCAATGCATTTTCTTCTTGTAAGTAGGCTTTCCACAAGCATGGTCCCTCTAGTCAATACATCAATAACATGTGTATTCACAAAGCTAAGTTTAATGATGAGAAATCTAATGAAATCATGATCTTTGAATATTATATATAAAGTTGACCTTCTTCTCCTCTTTTTGGCTTGAGGATGGATTCTGTGAAAAATGAACTTTTTGTGCTTGCTCATGGACCTTGTGAATGCTTTCAAAGGCATCCACTTTGCTTATGAAAAGCACCACAAATACAACTTCCAGGTTTCCACTTGTCCACCTTTTGGAGTCACATAACTTTCTGATCGCATACTGGAATGTAGATGCCACTTTATGCATATCTTCTATAAGGATTCCAACTTGTGCATATTCCATAAAGATAGCAAGCACATATTCCAACTCCACATTGAGGTCATTCAACCTTAAATGAAGACTTTGAAGGATTCCATGGTCCACCAAGATGATTCCTTTTGGTGAAGGTGGATAGCTAATACCACTAGATCAAAAACATCACAATGTAAATTTTTTCTCAACCCTGATATCTTGTCCATGACTAGGCTGATTGTTGTGATGCTTCATGAGAAATCCTTGCTCTTCATGAATCTGCCCACATGATTTTTTATACAAGTGATGAAGGTAGGATATCATCACTTTAGGAAGGAAACGGGTCACTTTTGTTTGATTGAGCCTATCTTTGACCCAATCTATAGGCCGGGGGTTTCCATTTTTCGAGCAAAAACCCCCGAGCGACGAGCAGACAAAAGGTGGGAGGGGTCAAAATATATAGGCTCAAGTCATTTTTGGGGAGCAAAAAATTCCAAATTATTTCAAGGAATATGTAAGTAAATATGAAACATTGATAAATAGATATAGATATAGATATACCTTTATATAATACACATATATAATGTCCAAGTGGTGACTTATTTTATGACTTTCAAAAATCCTTTCTTTTGCTTTCACCATTGCTTGGATCATAAAATTTTAAGCAAATATCCTCTTTACAGTTCTGGAGGATAACCTAGGAAAAATAAATAGTACCTTTTTAATAGACCCTCTAAGTTATTTTGCCAAAGGAATATGGTTTGAAGAGCTTGTCCCAACCCTATTCCACTGGCGAAATACCCTTGGAGAGCCTACGCAGAAGGGGTCATAACTTTTGCTCCTTAGCTTAGATTGAGGAGCTGTAAAAAGGAAAAATGTTCAAAATTTCATGATCTATGCAATGGTAGGCGTGAAACTATACTTTTTATAGTTATAAAAGAGAAAAATTAAAAATTTCAAGATGTATATGAGAGTTACAACTTCTCCCTAATTCATATTATGGTAGGAAGGAGTTCAATAGAGACCACATTTCCTTAAAAGTACTTAGTTTTAGAGAATTGGGAATATTTTTAAAATCCCTACCTTGCCTTTCCATATTTGATAATGCATTAGAGATTAATTTATGATTGATTATAATGGCTTCAAGTATGAGGTTTCCAATATCTTTTTCCTACTCATCCAAGGAATATGGTATACATTATTACATGAGAGCTTCAAATATGGGACTGCTAAAGATTAGGGAAACTCTTTTAAATTGATTTAATTACAAAAATCCTCAAAAGAGAGTATGGTAGGGAGGTATTTATAGGAGTTTCTAAAGTGTTCACTATTTGTTCATATATAGATGATGTTCTCTAAAATGAGGGTTATAATGAAAAATAAGTAAGTATATGGTTCTATAAATGAGAAATTAAGAAAGAATTGTATATTCCTTTGAGAAATATACAAGCATGGTTGGTGCTCGGACTTTTCTGCTCGTAGGTTTTTGCTCGAAAACTATGCACATCCCTATAGGCCAAGAGGATAGTTTAGCATACTACACATCTCCTATTTGATATGATTGAAAATAATCATCCCAAACTTTTTGCTTTCTTATAAGATCAAAACTCTATGATTGCTCCTTGAGGACACAATCTATTTCCATCCTCTTTGCCACTTCCTCCATGTCTCTAACACTAGTCACATTCTTTCCATTTGAAATGCTTTGACCTCATCAGGAAAAAGGTCACAATCCAACTAAATAAGGTTGGTCCAAGTGTCATAGTGCTAGGAGCTTGCCATAGCTGGCCACTCTTGAGAATAATAGCAGAAGAGGTATGAGATTTCTTTCTCCCTTTGTGTTTGGTGGATTGGCATGTGCATATTCATGCAAAATGAATTGCAAGATCTTGAAAATATCGTTGTCACAAATAGTACACTATCATCCATTTTGTAAAAGCCATGTGAAAGTGTGTTCTATTGTCTCCAAAAAAAAAAAAAATTATAGTAATATAAAAATGTAGTTAGCAATATAACTAGGGTACTTGAAATGTCACTTGGTTGTATGGCTCATAGTACCTATGAATCATCTTAGTATTTCTAAATGATGATTTTAGAATGTCATCATGGTTGTTGTAGATAAACCAAAGGGTTAGATATAACCTAGGTTAGTGTAATTTTTATTCCCCATTGTGTGGGTGCCACATTACCTTATCCCAATGCTAGGCACTCATAGGGTAGGTCCACTCCTTGCAACCCTTCCACCTATAGGTCTAGGGAGTGCCCTGCCCATCATATCCTTGAATCAAGTCATAACTACCTACATCCAAGTTGGTGCCAATATGTTTGAAATGATAGTTTAAGGGATTCCATGTATGAGTTCTACTCCAAGTGTTCCCATTGATTGGAGAATATGTACCACCTTCTTGAATTTGTGCTACACACCCTTGAATTTATTACAAATCTTCATCTCGCCTTGATTACCTAAGCAAAGCAATTATAGCTTCTTGCCTCCCTTTAGGGCAATGGGATGGATATAATCCAACAAGCTTATTGAGCGAGGCAAATTTCTTAGAATGGTTGGATATTCAACCTGCATCTTCTATGTTACACATTTCTTTTGGAAGCCTCGCAATGTTGGGGAATCCAAATTCTAGAAATTAGAGAGGGACTTAGCCATTTTTTTTGGATGATGAATGCACCAACTGCCACTGTAGTCAAAGATTTATTTGTCCAAAACAAAGGCCAAGAAATTGAGGTGAGCTAGGCACTTCAACTCTATATGATGTCTCCTCCTACAATGGGATCCTTTTTATGGCTCATTGTAGCTAGAACTCAATTCTCTAAAATATAAGCATTGGAGTCTTGACACTATGTTGGCCTCAGCTGGTTGGTCAACTAATGAATTGCAGGTTTATGGTGGTGGCTAAGTGTAATTGAGAGGTGGAATTGGTTCGAACAAGATTAGGGTCAAAACTCCACAAGACACTCAATAGAATTGAAGTTGAATCCAAAGTTTCCATAAATCCTGGACTTTCAAAAATCAATAGTTTAACCTCTCTAGGAGTCTGAGGAAGAGCAAGTCCTTTATATCCTTGGTAAAAATGTGATGTATGGGTTTACAAACCGAATATTGGGGTGCAAATTTTTTTGTAAAAGAACCTTTTATAGACATTCACTACTAAGGCCTTTCAATTAATATATGTTGAACTATATGGGTTAATGCAATGGCATTGTGTTAAATTCATCCCCAGAACAAAGTGGGGTTTTGAAAGTACAACCATACCTACATCATCCTTGGACATCCACTACCTAATAGCTAGACAAGCGTGGGTTAACCATGGGGGATTCACTAGTAGTAATAAGGAGACGTCACCTGTGTGCAATAAATATATGAAAATTCCCCTTATCTACCCCCTATTTACGGGACCTTACCTTATAAAATGTACCTTCCTTCTCTTATATAACCCCCCTCCCTTACACTCACGTGGTACCATACGATAAACCCTAGTGGACCCCCCGGGGGGTTAGCTTACCATGGAGATGGTCAACCCCTTCTTCATCAAATCCATTTTAACTTAAAAAGAAAAATTTCTTCCAAGGTAGTCCAATCATTATTATGGAACTAAATCAAACATAAGATAAGGACATTCTTGAATAAATAGGCTTGAGTTCCCAAGAGCTTTTAACTTTTGAAAACTTTCCAATTGATCATATATTCTAGGTAAATTTGGTTCTAGAGGACATGATCCCAAAATCTCAAGATGCGCTTGGGAATATTTACAATGCAGACTTCTTTGTCCTCCTACCCTTGAGGATTACCAAGCTGCTTAAACCATTTGCCTAGTTCTCCCCCCCCTTATTGTATCTATATTTTAGTGAATTTATTGGATTAAAAAGCCCCTTCTATTGAAACCACATTGTTGATTATATATTTTTAGGTTTGGGCATTTATGAAAAAACTATCATTTATTGCAAATTTGATAGGTGGGAACATCATCCTACATCCATTTGGTTGGAAGGAGGTTTGTTTCGATTTTGGGTCCCTCTACCAAAAGTAGGCTTATAGGAAATATATGTTTCTTCTATTTTCAAGGGGACTTTCCTAGCAATAGTACAATAATACATGTCTAGGGATATAGTTACAATTAGAGCCTCTTTGGTATAATCTAAGAGGGGATGTTTATAGTATGGAAAAGCGATGATTTGAAAGGTTGTTATCAATCTCCACTTTTGTTGAGAAATGATAGAATTTAAATGTAATTTGGCTCTCATGCAAACAAAATGAAGCTTTCCAAAGGGCTCCCCATCTCCCATGGATGTGCCTAGTTTGTTGAACAACTCCTAATTTTAGAAATATGGGCAATTTGCATTTGTGAGTATTTTGGAAGATAGATAGCGATGTGAAAATTAAGATGCAATTTCACTTCAAAATCTAGAGTATCTTTAGACAACCTTCTAAGCAAACATCTTGCGTGTATTTTTTATTGATGAATATGTTGGACTTTAAGCCACTTTACAAGGCATATCAAATTGTGTGAGGCTCCTACACTTAGACAATGATCAAGTTGGGCAAGCGAGTCCTTTAAAGTAATGAAGAGTTTGAATAAGACACATTATTGAGTCATCACTGACATGAGTGCTTGTGTGAGTGTGCAATTTTGGATTTTTTAGAGTTAAGGAATAATGACACAAACCATGTTGTACAGTAGAGAGCATTCTCTCATGTACGGTGTGCTTTTGTAGGTTGTAGAGTAATCAAAACGTTTTTATGATTAGAGCTACTGGGTCATAGGTTCTCAATTTTTAAATAGTAAATGCATATGATGTAGTCCCCAAAACAATAGTTTTGGCCACACCAAATTGTAGTTTTATTTTACATTACATGCATTTTAGTTTCAAAAAACATGAAGTTACATGTTGGAAACCTCCTTTTGCAAAGTTGGCATGCTTTAAAATGTGGTATTTTAGGGACTATCTTATATTTAAAGCATGCAAGTTGTTGATTTTTAAATCTAAATTCACATGCCGGGTCTATAGCACTCAGGACAGATGCTTTCATTGCATATGTATGCCTCATGGGTAGTCCTCCCCTCAGGGTTATTGCTGGTATTGCTACAAAGGCCATCACTATTATTTGCAAGGCATGACATAACCGACATCCCACCCATGCAGTTGATGATCCCATCGCACGAGACTGAGATCGTCTAAGGACTTTGAAGATGAAATCAACCAAGGGGATGCTATGGCCACACAGTTGTGTGATGAGGATGACCGAAGGAGGAACCCCATGATCATGATGTATTCCATGTATTACTCCTCAAACCACATGTCGATCAAGCTAAACATGTACTCGTTGAGTTTGCCACCTGACACTATCCTCTCTCAAAGCTTTTCCATTTGCCATGGCATGGACTTCATTATCCAATCTACAAGTGAAAGTGAAGCTTCTAAGTGAAGAACTTCCCTTCCAAAGTGGCACTACCACAAAAGTACATACAAGGGACAAAAGGAAAGAATAAATTTAGGAAAGTATTGAGGTTCTTTGAACCAATATAAGTTGAAATGGTAGAAGCATCATAGCATGCATGCCTACATAGTTATACTAGAGGGTTTTAAACAAGTGGTTATGCATAATAAGTTGGTCTTGGTATACTAAGGCTCTGTGGGATCTTGTTTGGGATATTATTTAGATCTTGGTGTTTCCCTTTTGTGTTTCATCATGGTGAATATTCCAGTGTTTCGACAGACCCAAGGGGAAGACCCGGAGTCTTATCTTCGGGATTTTGTTCGAGGATGCCAGCTTTTTGGATGGTCCTTGGTGGAGATTTTGCTTGATTTTCTTGTAGGTGTAGCCTTGAGTTGGCATGAGGCCTTGCCGGACTCTACCAAGGAGGACTGGGACCAAGTGTGGTTGCGATGAAGCATAGATTTGGGGCAATGGAGTTGCCAAATGCTTTGATGTTGCAGTTGGACCGGTTCTATCAAGGAGAGGGTGAGATGGTCTCTGTGTTGGCAATCCGATATGAAACTTTATGGACAAAGTATGAAAGGGCAGGTTTGCGAGTTGAGGCATCTCCATCATCGGCCCCTCAAAGTCTTGTAGGGATGGAGCACTTAAAGATGAGCAAATTTGTTATGGCTTTGGAGCCTCATCTTCGCTCAAAAGTAATGAGTAAAGATCCAACAACATACGTGGAGGCACTTCACATTGTGAACTCTTCTCCCCTCACTCTTCATATTTTATTAGGGGACCCATAGATAGTATATCTTGGAGTTCTTCTATAGCATCATCATCACCATTAGAGGATTAATGTTAGGTAATATAGATCCTCATGATGGGAGACCTCAGTATAGAACTAAAGATAGACTTATTGGGAATGATGGAAATGAGGAGGTTGGTATGGTTAATTTGATAGACTTGGAACACGTAAGTGGAACCTATAGGGAGTTCAACTAGCTCTCAAAAAGTCAAGAAAATTCCATAAGCAAATGCTGAGGTATTCAAGGATTGAATGGAAAAGTATATTAGTGCATATCCACAAAAAATTTCAAGGTTTGGATTTGTCACCTATGGCGTGAGAGACCATATGGTGGTAAAACTTCCAAAAAATAATGCAACATATCACGTCAATGAAATTGGTGACAATGGTCAAATTACCAAAGGACAAGCTATCCAGAACATCAATGTATGTTTATGAGAAGATTTGAAGTTGATTTGAACTCAATACAAATCAATGTACATTTATGAGAATATTTGAAGTTGATACAAATCAATGATGAACTTTCCAACGAATTCCTAGAGTGATCTCAAGCACTCTTTCTAGAGTACAAAGATGTATTCCAATGGGAAAAGATAAAACTAAAGGGTGTATCAATTAATGTGATTTAACATTGAACCCTTTGGTCTCAGATGGAATGCCAAATTAACAGCACATATATGAAATGAACCCCAAATATGCCAAGCTAGCGAAGGCCAAAATAGATCGGTAGTCATCGCTGATATTAAGGGAATTATTCATCTATGAGGTGGGTAGAAGGGATGGTTGTTTGCAATCATATTTATGCCAACGTTGTATGGCAAGATGAAAGTTTGTGTCGACTAGAGGAAGCTCAATAAAAAATTAATCAAATACTTATTCTCAATACCATTCATTGATATCATTCCAGACAAAGTAGTGGAGCATAAGTTGAATTCATTCATGGATAGATACAATGGATACAACCCAATTACATTCATCAAAGAAGATCAAGAAAAGGCCACCCTCATAGCTTAATGGGGAGCATACAAGTGGTGCCATTATGGGGTGAGAATGTAGTAGCCATGTCCCAACAATTCATGGTGGAAACCTACCATGAATACATTGGTGAATTACCATCAATATTGTTGGATGATATTTCGGTGGAATTCCTATAGAAGTTCTACCAAAATTGTTGAGAGACCAAATCTCCTTTGCGCCATATAGGAGTGTGTTCTATGTGATCTTAGGATCTCACTCGGGCACATCATTTCAAGTACATGTATCATGATAGAAAAATGCAAAGATTTGAGTTCTTTCTATTATGATCATACTAGGGACAAGATGAAGATATTTGCAATCACACTTCTAAAGATATAACTTTATCTGAGAGAGAGAGAGAGAGAGAGAGAGAGAGAGAGAGAGAGAGAGAGAGAGAGAGAGAGAGAGAGAGAGAGTATACAATGGTCAAGAAAGTAGCAACTCAATGAGCAATTCATGGGATTCCTAAGCTTTTAGAGTCTTTTCATCAAGAAATTCATGGGCTTAGCTATACCCCTACATCAGATCATAAGGCAAGACATGAATTTTGGATGGAATGTTGATCAATCCAAATCATTCTAGACTTGCAAGAGATGGCAGTAAAGGTGCCAATACTCATAAATCCATCATGGAATAAGACTTTCATGTGCATATAGATGCATCAAGGATGGCAATGTTCATATGGATACATCATGGATGGATTTTCCCATATTCTATACGAGACTAATTTCCTCAATCTGGAATGGTGTATAGTGTCTGAAATTTTTGATGGTATCTATTGGGTAACCCATTCATCTCTTTTTGTACCATTAGGACTTGCTTCATCCAATTAACAAAACAATCATGAAACCAAGGTTGATTGAATGGATGCTATTGTTAATATGCAAGAACTGCAGTTTGTGCACCATGGGAGGGTGTATGTCGCATGTGTGCACCATCTGTCTATGATTTGTTGATTTTGTATTGCTTAAATGCTAAAATATTGAATCATCTTGGTGATTGATTCCAAGGTTTCTTATGCTTGAAATATTTGCAATATTTATGGATGTTGTGAATTCAAGATAAGAGTAACTAATTGGGCGATGGCTATTGGCGGCAAGCATGATTCGCCATATTTTTGTGTGCTAAGACACAACCAATGATGTGGGGAATAAAAAAGGCTTGCTTTCAAAGGCCTAGTTTTTGAAATTACAAATGCTCATGTACATATTTTAGTTTTTGGAACATTAGAGGCTTAGCCTAAGCATATCATCTAAAGTGGGAAAAAGCAAACTCTATTTCTACAAAAGGTAAGCTATTTTGGAAAGTGTGTGTGTGTCTAGTTGGTGCATGGAGAAGATGGACGTGAGATTGTATCAGTTGTTGCTCAAAATTGTTGAATCAATCAAATACCTAGGAAGTGGAAGATGAGCACCACTCCTATGGGGGGAGATTGCACCCAACGCACTTATTATCTTTTTTTGTTTGTGAGTTTTGAAAGATCGTGCATATTCTTTTGTATAGTTTTCACTATGTTTTGGATGATCTGTAGGTTCTATTATGGATAAATTTGACCAAAGTAAAAGGCATAAATATGTGTGTGCGCTTGTATGTATGGCAATAGTATAATGAAATATGGTGTGCATAAGGCCCAGGGTTGAGGTGGCAGGGCATGACCATGTGCCACCCTTCCACGTAAGAGGACCCATAAGGTGTGTTGTACATAGTCCATGGTAGTAATATTATAAAATGATAAGGTGGCATGGGTCCTCCATGGACCACCCCTCCACCTAGGTGGTCCCACGCCTGCATTTAGTGAGATATGGCCCAAAAACCATGGGAGAAGTAATATAAAATAGGTGGAGATGGATATTATATTGGATTATTCCCTCCATGTAGGATAGGCCCATGTGGGGGGGGGGGTGTAGAAAGTCCAAGAATGCAAGTTAAATAATGGAAAAGTAGGATGAGGTGGCAAGATTCCTTGTGCCAACCCTCCACTTGTCCTCCTAGATGTTTGAATGTATTATAAAATTGGGAAGAGACCAAGGAAGTATCTTAGACTTGGGATATGGGGGTTGATTTATGTGGAAAAATGAGGCAAAGGGTTGTCGTACACAATTGAGAGTGCATAACCACCTAGCCCACATGGGAGACTCTTCCACACACACCATGCATGTGGGAGGATGCATTTATTGGGAGAGAACCCCCTCTCTTGGCTATAAAAAGAGGGGGATATTCCTTGATGGGATGCGCTCATTCTTGTAAAGCCACCTAGCTAGTACTTTGGTTTCTTCCCCCCATTCTTCCTTTCAAATAAAGCATGACCCTCGTCCCTTGATGTCTCCATCTCTACATTCCTCGTCCCATTATGTACATGCTCCTCTTTCCCCTCTCCCTCTCCCCTTGTGCCATAGTCTCTCTCTTCAGTTCCACCCCTCTTAATCCCTTTTCCCCACCCATGTTAACACTTCTCCCCTCACGTTCCCTTTTCCTATATGGCCCTCGAGCGTTGCCATGCCTAGTGTCTAGCTTCTTGTCTCGAATTCTTTTCTAGTTAATAGAACTTGTGTGGCTGCTAGGATCGAAATCTCCATGGCTAGTGGCATAAAATTTGTTACTCCTATGGCTGCGTGTAGTTCTACAGCACCTTCTGTGTGCAGTTCTTTGCTTTTGTGCCTCTAATCTGCGTGTCTTCTGCTCGCAGTTCTCCATCTCTGCGGTTGCAGAACTTCTCAGTTTTTGCACCTTCCGCCTACAGTTCCTGCGCATCTTCTAGGTTCTTGCACATCTTCTATGCGACGCCACGCGTCCTCTGTTTGTGACCGCATCTGCAAAACTACTCTTGTGCATCTTCTGTGTGCGGTTCTCTACTTCTATGCCTCCAATCTACACGTCTTCTACTCGAAGTTCTCTGTCTCTGCATCTGCAGAACTTCTCAATTTTTGTGGCTTCTGCCTACAGTTTCTACGCATCTTCTGGGTTCTTGCACGTCTTTTGTGCGGTGCCATGCGTCTTCTAGTCGACTGCATCCGCAAAACTGCTCTTGTGCATCTTCTATGCGGCGCCATGCAAAACTGCTCCTGCACATCTACAATAGACCTCGCACCCCCCCTCTTCTATCTTCTTCTTCTTCTCTTTCTCTTTCTCTTGTCTTCTCCTCTCCTCTCCTCTCTTTTTATTAAGGAGTGGGAATTGAACCCAAGACCTCCCCATTCACAAAAGGAAGACTTACCAATGGGCCAACAAATAGGAAGTGATAAAAGTGTAATGATATTGCTTATATGGTGAAATCTCATGAACTGTAACTCTCTAACCGTAGGGAGTTTCCTCTATTGTAAAAAGAAAAAGTACTTCATTTCATGTGCTCTATTCATATCTGATACTCGATCATAGATGCTGAACTTTTCAATTTTACTCCTTAGACGCACGCCACATGAGGAGGGTGGATATTTATGTCACTTCTCGACGAGTTCAAGGATTTGGTGCTTGGTCCTCCGCTCATTATGACTACCAATTGGCGAGATCTCTTTCTTGATCTTCATGTCAATCTTCAACAACTAATTGTACAATACATGGTTCAAGGAGACGATAGGTGGGATGATACACCATGGATGATTCAAGGTGAAGAACTAGTGATAAACTAGGAGGACTTTGATTTCAATTCTACTCATTGTGCAGTGATCGAGCTACTTGCTGCATCGGAGGTAATTAAAAGGGTGACATTCTTCAAAGGGTGGGATGCTCCCCAAGCTTGGGGGGAGATTTGGCGCATCTACTTATTAATTCTTGTGGATAAGCTCGTCTTGAATGATTTCTTCTCGATCTCACTACAAAGGTTTCTAGGGCTCGTGGTAATGTTTCGACCAAGGAATCCCTTTATACCTAATCAACCTTTTGTGCCTCATTTTGAGCTTCAAGTTGTAATTCTTTTTGGTCTAAAGATAAACTATCAACAAAGGATTGCAAGTTTATTTGGTGCTGAACGTCTTGCTCAAGTATTGAATTCTTCCCACCCTCTCCTTCTACCTATCATGGACTATCGAGAAACTTGGGATGTCCAGATTTTAGTCTTGGTGTGATGACATCTTGGCTCCTCCAATTTGACGGTGCATACAAACCTTCGACCAAGGCTGCTGGTGTGCGTGTGAAGCTCACTTCACTAGGGGGTGAGGTGTATTATTATAGAAAGTTTGCACCATCAAGTACTTGCAACCAAGCTGAGTACTCGGCACTCATTTTTGGGCTATAAAAGGTGCAAGAACATCGCATCAAGCAACTTGAGGTGCAAGGAGATTCTCAACTCGTGTGTGAACAAGTTAGTGGAAGGTGGAAGGTACAGAGCAAAGGCTTGGCTCCACGACATCAACAAGCATTGGAACTTTGCCAACAATTTGAAGAGGTAAAAATTTAGCATATCCCTTGAGCTCAAAATATAGTTGCTGATTTCTTGGCATGTGAAGCTTGTACTTCAATCACGCATGAAGCGAGTGGAAGCACTGCCCCAACAAAGCTACAAGCCACGAATGAGCGTGATCATATGTAAGGAATGCAAAGGTTGTGGTCATCATGAAACTAAGTGTTGGGTATATTTGATACGAGTTTACCGACTTCGAAAGATCATCAGAAAGGTCCTTAAGGACATTGCAGAAAAGAAGGATGCCAAACCGCACACCCCTTGAAGAAATAGCATGGCGACTACAAGAACTGGAAGAACTTGAAGGTGATGTGCAAGCTCTCCAACTATTGACATTTGTCATGGCATTCTTGTTTGCCTTGATGAACAGCCTCATGCAGTGCCATGTCTCTAACCCTCGCTTGTAAAGATGGATGCAATATCATGAGGGTTGGTCCTTTTAAGATTGTCTATGAGCTATTCTATGTTGAAGATTCTTCCCGTATAATATTTCACAATACACCAGTCACACCCTACCCTGCCTATGTGTGCTTTGTAGATGTATCTTCACTTGATTTTCAATTCAAGCTACCTCTTTCCATTGTTTACCAATAGATAAGCCTCATTTTGTCTCTCTCTTTTCCATCTTCCAAGCATGGCTGACATTCTTGTGTTCTATGGTCGGGTGGAAGAAAATCCAAATGAGTATCTTGTGGCCTTCAAGCGCCGTTGTGTTTCTCTCAACTTTCTTACTGAAGATAGATGGTTGTTGGTTCTTCCCACATTTCTAGAGCATTTGGCTCAAGTGTGGTACGAGAAGCAGGCCGAAGACGTTCGTCAAAGTTGGCCGAGGTTGACAGCAGCTATGATCAAGTATTTTGGCAAAGAAGAGGAGCCGGAGAATGTGTACTTGTAGGTGGCAAACTTGAAGCAATCAGAAGGTGAGATGGCACGTCGATATGTGGATCGAGTGGCCATGCTCCTGGACCGTTTAATTGCCACGCAAGAGGACAACACCGGATTTCAAGCTAGAATGACTCAGCATGTGTTGGGCTACCTCGTAGTAGGAGCAAGTGATGAATTCCACCTCAAGCTTAAATGGGAGAATCCAGAAACGATGGTACTAGCACATGAGATTGCTCAAAAGTTTGATAAAGTTCAATCTGATCCCACTTCAAAGAAGACGATTGTCCCTCCACAACCCCCTCAATTCTTGCAACAACAACCTGAGGGGTCCAACTCAGGGGCATACCTCCACCCCCCATCAGGGATGTATCCACTACCTCCACCTCAAATGTATGGTCCTCCCTTAGATGCTTACCCTCAACACGGAGTATATCCTCAACCTCTACCTGGAAGATTTTCCCAGCCTCACCCATGAGCCCCCCTCCTTCCTACTCCCTCGGCCCCTCCTGCTAAAGAACTTGGAGACAATGACCTAGCCAAGGCCCTAAATGATCTTCGGCTTGAGATGGTGGGCATCAGAAATCAAGCCAATCGCCCTCCAAGAGAATGTGCCAATGTTGTGTGCTAGAAGGGTCATTATCGAACAGAATGTCCCAATATTCCAAGGGTGAATCTTCTAAGTGAATCAGGCACCAAGGATTCCGACGTAGAGATCCTTGACCTTGGGAAAAGAAGTCATGCCACCTCGGACCCCTCTCCAAACCGTGGACCACCGAGCTACCCTTGGAAGAAGGTGTGCTTCTTAGAGCCCTTAGATGCTGAGGTGGCAGACCCACCAACAGAGAAGACTAAAAGATCTCGTAGGAGTAAGTTGTCACCCTCGAATTTTCCCATCAACTCGGGGCAAGAGGACTATTCGGTCATTCAGGACCTTGCTCATCGGTCTTTGAGCATCACGCTTCCTCAACTAATAGCATTAAGCCCTAAGGTGAGACATGAGCTATAGCAAGGGCTCTCAACAAAGAGGAGCAAGAAAAAGGGAAAGGTATGAGAGGTTTCTCTTATCTCTGAAGAAATTGATCGGCACTCGCATACAGTAGATGTCATTATAGATAATTGTTGTGTCAAAAAGTGTGTGTCGATGGGGGTGTTGCATGTAATATCATGGTGCCCTGTATCATGAAGAAATTGAATTTGAAATGCACAAGGCGTTCCTCGACTCAAATCAAGGTAGTAGATGGTCGACGACTCACCACCCTAGGAGTCATTGAGGATTTGCCCATCACTATCAATGGGTTAACCACCACTATTAATTTCTATGTAATGAACATCGAAGATACAAGTAGGAGTTACCCAACTATACTCGGGAGACCATGGTTGAGAAAGAGTGATGCAGTCAGCTATTGGAAGACAGGACACATGTCTTTTGGTGCTTCTAAGGAGAAGATCCTGGTGCAACCAGGTGCCACTGAACCAAAAGAAGAAGAGGAGCCAGACAGTGATACTCTCTCATCCTCGGTATCTAAATCAATGGAAGAATTAGACGGGGGGGATTAATTATCAGAGGAGGAAGTTTACATGATGGGGGTGTCTCTGACCCCACCGCTTGCAGAAAAGGTAACAGCTAGTCCTCAACACTTGAATCTATGCTTTCCCCAGACCTCACTCTAAGTGAGAAAGATGAGTTCCTAGAAATGCTCAAAGATTTCCCTAACCTCTTCGCAACTAGCTACCACCACCTTCGCCATGTGACTGCCATAGAGCATAAGATAGAGCTGAAGCCTATGCAAAGCCTGTGGCTCAGAAGTATCGGAGATTAGGGCCCCTACAGACCGATGCTTTGCACTTAGAGTTGTAAAAACTTGTAGAAGCTGGGTTTATTGTTCTGGTTCACAATACTAGATGGGTTTCACCAAAGGTAGTCACCCTAAAGAAGAACAACAAGTGGCAGGTTTACATCGAGTATAAGAAACTCAATGCGGCCACCAAGAGGGGCCATCATCCTCTTTCCTTTCAAGACCTCATTCTTGAGAAGGTAAGTGGTCATGAGATGTATACTTTCTGTGACGGTTACTCCAAGTATTATCAAATCAAAATTGCTGAGGAGGATGTGCTTAAAACCACATTTGGGGGATGTTTGCATTCAAAGTAATGCCATTTGGCCTCACTAATGCTCCTACTACCTTTCAAAGATTTATGCAGATGGTGTTTGCTCCATATTTGGGGGTTTTCTTGGAGGTGTTTTTAGATGATTTATGTATATTATTGGCACGTAAGGAGCACGTCATGAAGGTTAGGTTGGCCTTCCAAAGGGTCAATGATGTGAATGGTAGCCTCAACCCTGATAAATGCACCATTGGAGCCACTCAAGGGAGGTTACCGGGACATATTGTCTCATCCGAGGGCATAAAGCCTGACCCCGAGAAGGTAGAAGCTATCCTCAAGCTCTCCTCACCAACAAGCAAACATCAAGTATGCTCATTTGTCAATCTAGCAGGATACTATTGCCGCTTCATTGATCAATATGTTGCTTTGATGCGACCCATGACTATGCTATTAAAAGATGGAGTTGATTTCTCTTTGGATGAGGATTGTGATCATGGGTTTGTACAAATCTCGTACAAATCAAGAGTGCTCTGGCTTCAGAACCCATTCTACACAATCTTGATTGGTCAAAGATTTTATTTATCAATCCTGGGTTTGGTGAGCACACTCTGGCGGGTATTCTTCTCTAGCAAGGGGAGGATCGGTTCATGTATCCGGTTCAATTTGCTTCTCGACAATTGCTCAAAACTGAACGATGCTACTCTGAGGCTGACAAGCATGCTTTGTCTTTGGTGTTCTGCATTGAGAAATTTAAGCAATATGTTGTTGGAAATTCCATTATAATTTGTAGCAATGGTCTTGCAAAGTAGGTTATTCAATCACCAAATCCCATGGTCCGGTTGGCAAAATGGTTGGCAGTTTTACAAGAATATGATTTTTCTTTCAAAATTGTAAAAGGGGGTTGTTCCAACTTGAAGAATGCTTTGATTAATTTAGAGGAGTGCCTCGATGTAACCTTGTAGTGGCCATAGAAGTTGGGGATCCATGGTATGGTGGTATCTATAGGTTTCTGACCACTTTCTCCTTTCCTCCAGAAAGTACTAGCTATAAGAGAAAGAAAATCCATAGAGATAGTAGGTGCTACACTCTCTTTGATGGGGTGTTATACCGTCAAGGCCTGGATGGGGTACTAAGACAGGCCATTGATGAATGGACAGCCCATGCCCAATCATCCTGAAGAGCATGTGCATGTCAAGCATCTGGTGGCTCATGGGATTCAATAGCATGTGAGGCATTAGCTGTCAATCCTGCTTTCTTTTTCTCCGAAGCAATGCGCTTCTTGCATTCTGAAATGTCATGTCCAGGCTTGCGACAATAGTTGCATCTTTTCTTCTTTGACTTATTTGCTGTATTTTTAGATGCATGGGAGGAATTGCAGCTCCTATGCGTAGATTTTGGCTTGCCCATAGGCTTGGAAGCTGCACATCAATCGCCGAGCTTCAACAATCCCAAAAATAATCATTAAACTGCACGTTTAATTAAAACACCTACCTCTTTTAATGATATCGGGAAAGTGATTTTTCCTGATTGTTCAGGAGTCTTTACAATCTCCTTTGTTATCTCTCTCCAAGTGTTGCAAACTGCCGCACATGCAACAATATGCTTCCGATTGGGCCAAACACACTCACTTTCCTCGACTCTCTGTATGACATCCCTAAGAAGCTCGGGAGGCATGTTAGCCCAACAACTTTGCGGTTCAATCTGCAAAGCACCTTTTCTGTATGAGCTCTCGTCCAATACTGCACTGTGAGACCGGGCTCGTTGAAGGGGAGAACATGCTGGGTACTATTGGCCGACCTTGTTCAAGGATGTCACTATGTATTGCAAAACTTGTGAGCCATGCCAATTCTTTGGTAGGAAGGATTTGCATCCTAGGCAACATCACCCAGTGATGTCCATCCATCCATTTCAGAAGTGGGGAATAGATTTTGTTGGGCCCCTACCCATGACTACCCACAAAAAGAAGTATCTTTTGGTCGCCACTCAGTATGTCACTAACTGGGCTGAAGATATCACCCTCCCCGCTGTAAGGTAAACGAAAAGGGATACAGAAAGACCTTCCAATGGTTATCTCCCCTGCATGTACATGCACACAATGTCTGCAGGAGGTACCATGGAGCAAAACATACACATGGCCTACATCATAAGGTGACCAGAGGTGTTTACAAAACACACAAAAACACAATAGTTTATTTCATTCATTTTGGAGGACTATCCAAGCTGAGTACCTTGACATAAAAAGAGAGATCTGGAGCATACATAGAGATGTGTTTTAAAATGCATAATCTTCAAAGGATGCCTCATCTTGTGGAGGCTCATTAACTATAAGTGCATTTTCTGTCTTTGCTTTGTCTCTACAAAACTTCTCATTATGGTTGTTCTTGCCACAGTGCTTGCATGGATTAATTTTGAAGCAGTCCTTTGAAAGGTGATTTGTCTTTCCACAGTGATTGCAAGGGGTATACTTGCCCTTTTGGAATTTTATAGCATAAGCAGAGTCATTGCCTTTCCTGAGCTCCATATGCCTTTCTTCTTCTTGGAGAGCAAAGATAATACCTTCAAGATTAGGATTAGGAAGATTTTTCAAAGTGCTAACAATGTGATCATAATCTTCAGGCATACTCTTAAGTAACACTGCCATAGCATCATCTGGAGTAATAGGAGAGTTTATAGAAGCTAATTGAGTCATAAGACTCCGCATATAGTTGACATGAGCTGCTAAAGTAGTACCATTAGCCATATTCAATTCAAAGAAAGAGATTTTAAGTGATAATTTAGAGATGTGAGAGCTAGCACCAAAAATCATGTCAAGCTTCTGCCAAGCTTCCGAAGGAGACTCCAAGTCAGAGATATGGTGAATATAATCATCTCCTAAAGCAAGAGCAATGATACCGTATGCTTTTTCTTCTCTAGCTGGATCCCTTGCCGGTCGTGTCGGAGTTGAGGTTTCTCCAGCATTGGAGGCCATAGAAGTAGCGGTAGGAGTAGGTTTGACAAGTCCCCATAAGTTCTCCCTCATCAATGCAAATTTCACCTTCATCTGCCATGTGTGGAAGCCCTTTCCATTGAACTTCTCGAGATTAAATAGGGTAGCCATGAGAGGGTCTAACCCAGATATTGGGTAGTGTCTATCTCTCTTACAAGGCAAAAATAACTGAAAGACTTCCAAAATATGAGCACTTGATGTAGCAAAGACTAGTGACCAATATTCAATCAATGATGCTTCTTCTTACATGCTTCATAGAAGTGGGTGAAATAAATACTTTCCAATCAAAACCAGGTCTAGTAATTCAAAAGAAAACTGAAGCCACACTTGTATTGAAGTTATTGAAAGCTTCAAAAAACCAGAAATGCTAGAGTAGCATTTTATGTAGCATCATCTTCAAAAACTTGTCCAAAACTGTCAAAACAGAAAAGCTGAACTTGGAGGGCTTGAAGCTCACTCTTCAAAGCAAAGGAAAAGGGGGTTTCTGAGGCAAAAGAGAGCTGGTATACCACAGAAGGTCCTCTGGGAAGAAGAGGTGCAAAAACGCGTCAGGTCGCCCTATCTTGCCTCTTCAAAGTCGACTGGTTTTTCTCTGATTTCTCCTTGAATATGCAGCCATTGTTGCTCAGATTTCAGCACAGGATAGCTCTAGGTATGGACTAACTCACCCTGAAAGGAATTAGAGAAAGATGAAGTGTGCTAGGAGAAAACACAGATGGAATAGTCGACGACTTTCGTGCAATGGCGACGAAACGGGCGCGCCTTTCTTCAATTCCTCTCAGCCAGAAGTTTGCCCTTTTGAGATAGATCTCCAGCAGGAAGGACGTGGGAAATGGCTGAGAACCGGAGGAGAACAAGCTTAAGCAAGTTTGGGAAGAAGAGGGAGAGATGGTGAAGAAGAAGATGAAGAAGAAGATGATGATGTGGCAGAAATGGGATCAAGGGGGATCAAATGGCTCTGATACCATGTTGGTGAAACTGAAAGGAAAGCAAAGAATGGACACAAACTCAGAATACTTGCATTACTTGGTTGTGGAATGAAGAAGAGTGAGGTCCTTAAGTAGGCACCTCATACATGCTCACTGACATCACTGATGACCTCAGAGCTCCACAATCATCTCCTCAATCTGCTCCTAGATTCTCTCAATCATCCTATGTGGCTTTCCACCACCTAACTATGCTTGTGGGCACCTAACTGTGCCTCTAGCACTCACACATAGAAACATAAGGTGTGCCTGAGGCATACACCTTGAGATATCCCAACATGTACATAGTAGGGTCTTCCAGAAGCTCACATTCTGCTCCAAAGGAACTGAAATAGGCTTACAGCCTGTCATCCCATATTTGGACAGCATGTCCAGTCCATACTGCCTCTGCAAGAGCTGTATCCCACTTGGTGATCTAATCACCTCAATGCCCAAGAAATAACGCAGCTCTCCCAAATCCTTCATCTCAAACTTCTGCCTCAATAGCATTTTCACATGAAGGATATCTTCATCACTATCACCTGTGATGATCAAATCATCAACATAAATGACAAGCAGCATAATCCCTTTCTCTGTTTTTCTCACATAGAGTGAGAAATCTGCCTTGGAAATCTGAAAGCCAATAGTGACAAGATACTGTCCTATCTTGTCAGACCATGCTCTAGGTGCTTGCTTCAAGCCATACAAGGCTTTCTTTAACCTGCAAACAAACTCAGGATGAATAGCATGAACATAACCTGCTGGCTGCTCCATAAAGACCTCTTCTTGCAAATCACCATGCAAGAAGGCATTCTTTACATCCATCTGATGTAAAGACCATCCCTTTGATGCGGCCATAGCAATGGCTGCTCTTACGGTTGCCATCCTTGCAACCGGGCTGAAAGTTTCTTCATAATCAATGCCATATGTCTGTGCATACCCCTTGACAACTAATCTTGCCTTGTATCTATTCACAGAACCATCTGCATTGTGCTTGATCTTATAAACCCACTTACAACCAATTGCATTCTTGTCTTTAGGCAAAGGCACCAATTCCCATGTAGCATTTGCATCCAAGGCATCCATTTCTTCATCCATGGCTTTCTCCCATTTTTCATTTCCCATGGCTTGCTCAAAAGAAGTGGGTTCTGGTTCCTGTATCACTTTGACCATATAGGCATAGTGAATGGCTGTAAATCCATCATATTTCAGCCTATCCACAGGATACCTAACCCTGGTAGATCTGCACAAAATAGGCTCACTTCCAGGTGCTCTCAAAACATCCCTGGTCTTCCTTACTCCAGGTGTAACAACAGAAGGAATACCCAACTCATCATCAATGCTCTGTTCTGAGCCACTGTATTCACCATCCACACAAGAGTGACCTGCATTCACATCAAACATGGGCTGATCTACCTTCTCTTTTCCTTTTCGTGATACCTGCATACCACTCTCTGCATTGCTTTGAGGAGATTCTCCTGATCTCAATCTGCCTGTCCATGGTGAAGTATGTGAACCAGTGCTAGACGACACTGCAGGTCCACTGATATTTTGTGATTGCTGCTGTGAATTCTGTGCAGCATTACCATTTTGTGCATCTACATCAATCATCACATTTACTGGTTTATACCAGCTGCTCATCTCATCAAAAACAACATCTCTGCTCACTGTACACTTACGAGTAGAAGGGTTATAACATCTATACCCTTTCTGCTGCAGAGAATAACCAATAAAGACGCACTTCTCAGCTTTTGGATCCAACTTGGACCTCAACTCATCTGGCACATGGACATAGGCAATGCAACCAAAAATTTTCAAATGAGAAATATCTGGTTTCCTACCAGTATACATCTCCTCTGGCGTCATGCCATGTATTGCTGCAGTGGGAGTCCTGTTCATTATATAAACTGCTGTAGCAACTGCTTCAGCCCAATAATAATCTGGTAGATCTTTTTCATTTAGCATAGCCCGAGATACCTCTCCAATATGCCTGTTTTTCCTTTCTGCAATTCCATTTTGCTGTGGGGTATGACTGCATGAATATTGCTGCTTTATACCATGCTCTTGCAAGAACCTTGCAAACTCATTTGAGAGGTACTCTCCCCCTCCATCTGACCTTAGGCATTTTATTTGCAGGCCTGTTTCTTTTTCAACCATAGCTTTGAAAGCTTTGAAGTGCCCAAACACTTCACTTTTCTTTTTCATAAAATACACCCAAAGTTTTCTGCTGAAGTCATCAATGAATGTGACAAAATAGTGACAACCACCAATAGATGCAGCTTTAGTAGTCCACACATCAGAGTGGATTAATTCCAATGGCTTTTTACTCTCTTGAACATCCTAGGAAAAGGTTTCCTTGCCTGTTTCCCAAATTGACAGGCTTCACAAACCTTGTGCATTTCTGCAACCTTGAATTTAGGCAATCCTCCAACAATATTTTGGGCTTGCATTGATTTAAGTCACTGTATATTAACATGACCAATGCGTTTGTGCCAGATATCAATATCTGCAACTACACCGGTCCCATGTGCAAACATTGCTGCACTCAATTCAGGCATGTCCACATCCAACGTAAACATCCTGCCCTTCTTCTTTCCTTTTGCTATCAAGCGACCATTATTTTTCATATCCTCAACAAAGCATCCATGAGGATTAAATCTGACCTGCAAGCCCTGCTCAACCATCTGACCAACAGAAACCAGGTTCTTGGTGATGTTCGGGACATGAAATACATCAGACAAGTATTTCTTTTTCCCATCCTGCATAGACAAAGGAATTTTGCCAATCTGCACAATAGGATGTGCAGTATCATCACCAGTCTCCACAAATCCTAGTTTTTCCATTTTCCTTGCATCCTGCATCCATTCAGCATGACCTGTCATGTGGTTTGACGCACCTGAGTCAACATACCACACATCATTGCTCTCTTCTGCACTTGTCACAGAATTTGTCATATGCTGCACCATAAACAAATGCTCATTTCTGTCATCACCCTATCTACTAGAGGATGCATAATTGCCTTGCTGCAATTTTCCATTCATAATGTCATTCTGCTTTTTGTAGCAGTCTTTAGCCATATGCCCCATTTTACCACAGTAGTAGCATTCAACATTGCTGTTTGCATTTTGGCCTCTCTGCCATCCACCACAACCTCTTTGGCTCCCCCTGCCTCTAGAGTTACCACGTCCTCCTGCATAGGACTGGTTTTCTTGCATTTGCTGCATATTCTGATTTCTACCACGGCCTGCAGATCGGCCTCCTCTACCTCTGCCTCTACCTCTGCCAGCATTTGAGTAGAAGACAGTTTCTTTTGAAGTTCCTGCTGAAGAAGATGCACCACCATTTCTCTGCTCTTCAGAAATTAGAAGAGCAATCAACTCCTCAAAATCAGGAAATTTTTCACGGACGGCAATGGATGTCCGAAATTGTGCATAATCCTTTCCTAGACATTCAAGGTCACAGAAACTAAATCGTCATCATCCACTGGCGACCCAATGGAAGCAAGTGCATCCGCAATTTTCTTCACCTTCATGTGGTAGTCATTGATGCTCATATTTTCTCTCTGCAGATTGTGTAGCTCCTGCTTGAGCTGCATTTTCCTGGCTTGCGTATTTGTGCTGTACATTTTTGCCAAAGTATCCCATGCCTCCTTTGGCGTACTTGCATCCTGAATATGCACAATCATGGAGTCCGAAATACTGATAGACAGCTAGTACATAACTTTCCTGGCTCTCTCATGCCATCCTTTAAATGTCTACATTTCCTGTTGATTGGGAACATTAGGAAGAACAGGTTCTTCTTCATTTCCTGTAATGAACTCCCAATAGCCTTTTCCCATAAGGAAATTCGTCATTCTAAACTTCCATGCCTGGAAGTTGTTCTTGTCAAGCTTTTCAGTGACAATCTATGAAAGAGAATCAGATGCCATTTCAGAACACCGTAAAATATTCTGTCACTACAAAAAACACAGCTTTTGCCTCACACGGGCAGATCTGCAAAACTGACGAAAGTGGTTTTTGACCACATAGTTACTTCCTAGTGACGATTTTGCATCAACAAGCAATAAGGATGATTCTGCAACTCCCAATATCTCTGTGCATAGGCATACGATGCAATTTCTGCAGCAACTTTTCACCGACCTGCAGAACAGTGGTCGCACAGCAAAAACAGGGCCTTTTTCTGAGTGCCTGCGGAGAACTTCCGCCTCCAAAACGGGCCCCAAAATGACCTCGAATAAAAAAAACAAAGTCACTAAGGGCTTCGATCTTTCCCACAGCATATAATGCCCTCTCGTCACACCGCAAAGGGCGTCTCAATCTAAGACAGTGCACTCTTGCACTTTCGGCTGTGCTACCTGCAGAGATTTGCTCCCAAACTCGAAAAAGGAAAGCAACACTAGTCCTCTTACCAGGACACTGCGAACTTGGTTTGCTTTCTTGAGCTCCTTACCACGAACAAGGCTCTGATACCATGTGAAGATAGTGGGAGAGAGGGAAGGAGTCTCACTTGCAGCTTTCTCACATACACAATGGGGGAATACACACAAAGGTGGAGGCTGAAAACAGTTTTCCTCTTCTTAGTTGTGAAAGCCAAAAGAACTCTAGTATAAAGAAAATAGAAGAACCCTATATGTGGGTCTCAAACCAAACTCAACTAACGAAGGTGGCATACTAAGTGAGCCACAAACTAGTGTAGATAAGGATAGCTGTCATCTAGCTATTATTCGTGGGCGGTGTACCAACCGCATCTGTAGCTAACAAGTCGGTGACATAAATGCACAACGGTCACCCTGGCATATCGCGAGTGGAGCTCGATATCTCAACAATGTAAATATATTAGTTTTTGGAACATTAGAGGCTTAGCGTAAGCATATTATCTAAAGTGGGGAAAAGTAAACTCTATTTCTTCATAGAAAAGGTAAGATATTTTGAAAAGTGTGTGTGTGGCTTATCTTGAAATGGTGCATGGAGGAGATGGGCATGAGATTGTATTAGTTGTTGGTCAAAATTGTTGAATCAATCAAATGCATAGGAAGTGGAAGACGAGCACCTCTCCTATGGGGGGAGATTGCACCCAGCGCACTTGTTATCTTTTTTTTGTTTGTGAGTTTTGAAAGATTGTGCATATTCTTGTGTATAGTTTTCATTGTGTTTTTTATGATCTATACGTTCCATGAGCAATTCTCATTGTAGTGATATCAGAGCAAAGACTTTGTTGATCCATAGCACAGGAAGTGCACAGGCCTAGAAGGAAATCCACGAATGGTGAAAACATGAAAGAATTCGGTACAAGAAAGAGGGAAAATATTTTACCATCCAAAACTTCGAGAAGAAGGCGCAAGCAAATCCACGGAAGAAAAGCGGCACGAAAATAGATTTTTTTTTTGGCCAAAAAGAAGAGAAGACTATGCAGCGTCGAGAACTAGTTTTTGAAATTACAAATGCTCATGTACATATTTAATTTTTGGAACATTAGAGGCTTAGCCTAAGAATATTATTTAAAGTAGGGAAAAGCAAACTCTATTTTAAAAAAGGTAAGCTATTTTGGAAAGCACACACATGCACGCACGTGCGTGCACACACACACACACACACACACTTTTCCCATTTCCTCCTCATTTCCTATACATGCACACTCATGATGCACACAAAAATTTCCACATTGGTCCCCACACCCACACCCCCACCCCCAACCCCCCACTTTTGATTTACTCAAAATGAACCCCCCACTTGAAAACTTCTTTTTAATACAAGTAACCTTTCAAAATTTCTTAGACTGTTTTTAATTTATTAAGCCCTACTCCTCTTTCATTTAGAATATATAATTTATTTAAATTGAATTACTAGTCCCCCACTCCTTACCTCCTTGATTTATTTAATTATTTTATGATTTATTACAACTATTACCCCCACACACATCCTTACTAAAAATTTAGTCCCTTAAGTATATTTCCCCCCTTCTTAGAACACAAACTTTGGAGTGAGTAATGTCCACTGCCCTCTAACCCTCACTTTTCTCCTTTACTACCCCCCTAAACCTTAATGTTCCTCTACAAAACCCCCCTTGACCTTCCCCTACCCTAGCCTTACCCTAAGCTAACAATGTTTATTTTTTATCACCAACCTATGTGCTCCACCCTTGATGCACCCCCTTGGCTTAGCTTTTTCTCTTACTCCACTTTCATTCTCAACACCTATTGTACTCTCTTGTAAAAGATCATTTTTGTGTGTGAACGTAGTAAATTGTCCCCTACTTATACACACTTCCTTCCCTTCCACTTAATTCCCCTTAATTCATTAATTGATCATTTTTTGTTTGTTACCTACCCAGCCCCTTCTATTTATTTTTGTTTTATGAGACACACGCATGTACACATAACATAACCCTCCCTTGCTTCCACTTTTGACTCTCACTCACACATGCTAAATGTCAATTACAACCCTTTTTTTAAATGAGGGCTTACTTACTCCCTAACTTTGAAACTCTTTTGATTTACTTTAATTATTTACCCACCTCTTGGTGAGTAAAATATAAATTTGTTATTTATGACCACTTATTTAATTATTTTATGTAATTGTTTATTTTATTGTAAATTTTAGATTTTGTCATTTTTTATTTAGAACTCTTAACCCACCCCTATTTCTCTCTTGGCCTTATTCATACACTTACCAACAAGTCCTTCCTTTGCCTAACTCATGAAGGCTTAAACTTTGTTAGCATGCTTGATTTATTTACAACCCCAACCCTTTTCCTATTCAAGTAATCTCCCCCCTTTTTCTTCTTTCTTTAATATTCTTTATGGCATCGATTCCTTCTCTCTCTCTAACTAAATTTTTTGTATTAGCTTCCTTTCTCTCCTTAACCTTGCTCTCTCCCTAACATACCATTCCCCTCCCCCTTACCTTACTTGCCCCTTAACTATTCCTCGCCCTACCCACCGCCCCATGTTCTCCCTTTCACCTTTTCACCTTTGCTTGGGAGCCACACTAATGCTTGCTCTCTTGGCCTTTTCTTCCCTCTTTGCCTTGCTCCACTTGAGATACCACCCTATTGCTTCTTTTAATGGTTCCACGTGGTTACTCTCCTCTTCTTTATTTCTATTCTTCTTTATGATTGCCGTTAGTTGCTTTTGATGAAGTTCACGACAAGGCCAAAGTGGCTCTCTTGTTTTTAGTGGCTCCCTCTTTTTAGTGCTTCTCCTTCTCTTAGAACCTTGGCTTGAACCTTTTCTAGCTCGATCCTATTCACCCTTCAATCCTCTACCTCTTTGCCTTTCCTTTTTTCTTCCCTGCTTTGTTGCTATCCTTGGCTACCTATAGTCTTTGGTGCCCCACACCTCTTTCTTCCCGTCCACTATGCTACTCTTGCACAAGACGTTCTATATTTTTTTCCCTCCCTAGGTCTTTACCTCCTTACCATTCTCAGCCTAGAGTATGATAATAGCGGCCCCCACATAACCAATTGGTGATAACTCCTTCACGATGGCATTCCTTTGCTTCATTATATCTGCATGGCTACCTTATTGGATTTGTAGTTGCTCTACTTTTAGCTACTGTCCTTCGTTTATGACACTCGACTAGGTTCGAAGGTCCCTGTTTATTTCCCTCACAATTCACCATCTTGGCAGTCACTTAGGTCGAGGACTCGTGCCTCACTTCCATGACCTCTTACTCTAAACTTTCTATTTATTATCTTCCCTTTTTCCTTTATGTACCTTCATCTTACCTTTATGTAGTTTCCTTTATGTAGCTTCATGTTTGTAGCACTTTCTCTGGGAGCTTGCAGACCTTGCTTAGTATTGCTCTTTGTGAGCATGGAGACCTTCAACTCTACTTAGCAACGTTTTACCCCACTTGGTTGCTTGACCTTTACTCGACTATTCAAAGCTCCTCTTATGTAACAACTCCTCTTCACTGTGTGTGCGGCTGTCTTCTCCTGTCGCCTTTATTGTCTTTATAATAATCTCTTTTATATATTGCAGTTTAGTGACGTTCTTTTTCAATTTATTGTTTGATCCTTTATAAATGCTAATTTATCTACTTAATTTCAACTTATTTAGACTTTTAGAGCTTCCCCCCCTTGGAATTTTTTTGTAAAAAGAGAGGATGCGGACGACCCCCCTCATGAAGTCACGGACTCTTATTCATTAATCATAGTAAAGGGGTAAACTAGGTCCCCGCTACTCTTTTACTATTATTTACTACCTTTATCTTACAATCTATAGGGATCTAGTAGACTTGTAACTTCTAGAATTTGAAGTTTAGCTTAACATTAGATTATTAAATTTTCACTGTATCTTTTTTATAGATATGAAAATTATTTGATGACATTTATGTTCATTTAATTAGTCTATGTTGTCATTTACTTGGGTAACGTATGTGGAATTTTTCTTGGTACTTGAAAAAATGTGTGCTTTCACTTTTGCTTCCTTATATATTTAACCTATTATAATAATTTATGTGTTAAAAAGACCTTGATGAAAGTTTGCTCCTTATCTAACACTTTTAATTTAATTTTAGAGAGGGATTGGATGACCCCCCTCATCTAATTGTAATTCCTTTAGTTTTTGATAGGGCTCTCGTCTCTAAATTTGTTGTCCCTTTAAATTATTTTCTTAAATATTGTCTAAATTTGAATCTTCTATGCTACTCTAGTAGTAAAACTTAAGGTATTATGTAAACTAATTGATTTAAATTAATGTTTTAAAAAAGTCAACCTTTTTGCTATTTTCAAAGTAATTCTATTTCTTTTCATTTTTATTTTATTTTTAAATTAATTTATTGAGGTAATTGCTTGATAAGGTAGGTTTTTTTACTCAAGGGAGTGGTTTACCTCCCTGTATCTTTTTTCTCTTGATCGGTTGAGTGCCTTGTAGGTAACTGTAACTTTTTGTTTATTGATTAAACCCCTTTTGTAACCATCAATTTTATTTTGTTAGACTCTAGAACTATATTTAGTTTTTTTTGCTTTAAAATGTAAGTCCTCGCCTTTTTTGCTTAAATTCCTATAAAGTTCCTTTTTCGCTTACAAATCCAAAAGGTATGTTCAAGTTTTTTGGTAAAGCCATAACAAGCCAGGGGATACATGCATTACCTGTCTACCCAAATTCAACTTCATTTTTCTAACAACTGGTTGGTTTGGATGATGGTAGGTAAGTAGACCCTGACCTCGGAGCTTGGACTACCTGATGGATTCGACACGTTCGTACTATTTCTTTGTGTAAATTTGCAACCTCAATATAATGAAAAATCCTATTGCTGATCTTGTTACTCAGGTCAAAGTTATGTAAAATTTTTTTTTAAAAAAATCAATCCATTTTTTATATGCAACTTTTTATTATTATCCAAATGATTGAATTAATTGTATGGTTCATTTATTAATGGGATTATTAAATCTAAACACACACACTGATCTCCCAACTAGCCTTTGGTCAAGCTAGTTTCATACAATTAATTCATAATCATAGGATAATTTTAAGCTTGGCTAAATCTTTGTCATTGGAAGTATTTTGAGTTCCTTTCCTTTGTGTACTAATGGTTACTTTTTGTGTGTAGTAACATTGGTGTTTGTTTGGAATGCTAGCCATAGTACCAAATTTGCATGCCATATCAAATCAGCTGCAACAAATGACACTTTCCACAAAATGGCACAAGAGATATGGACATGTCAATTTCAAAAGCTTAATAGAGCTCAGAAATTAGAATATGGCAATTGGTATTCCTAAGCTACAGTTTCTTGGAAAATTTTACGAAGCATTCTACTTTGGCAAACAAAAGAGAACCAACTTTTGCAGAAGTACCTCTTGAGCATGAGGTATTCTTGATTTGATTCATACAGATGTATGGGATTATGCCCAGACCCGTAGCATCAATGGTTCACTTTACTACTTGACTTTCATCGACAATGACTATAGCTGATATTGTTGGGTCTACTTTTTGAAAGAGAAATCTGAAGTCTTTTACAAATTTTACGAATTCAAAGCCATGATGGAAAACTAGACAGGCAGAAAGATCAAAGTCATGAGTGTAGAGGAGTGTGGGGTAGAAGAGATGCATCATGGCACAAAGAGTGAGAGCACAAGTGAGGCAAAATCCATGTATTAGAATGAAGGAATGACCTCCATTTTATAGAAAGAGAGGATGGTGTAGGCACTTCCCCTAAATCAATGGCAATTAGCCCCTACATTAGTGGGACTAGCCTAAATCAAAGGAACCTCCCATGTGGGGGCCTTTGGCTTACATCATCACTTAGGTCACACACTAGACACATCATAGCACTAGATGTGCCTCTACAACACACACACACACACACACACACACACACACATACACACACACACACACATGTGACTCCCCTAGATGCACACATGCACCATAGAGCAATCCCTTGACCATAGTTATCCCAACATACCCCCCCTCAAGGGTTTGCTTCTTGCAATGTCAAGGATACATCTAGACTCATAGTTTCTCATGCCATCTCATGGTGATCACACATGGCCATCTCATGGTGGTCACACATGGCCATCTCATGGTGGTCAAGGATAAATCTATGTCTAGGATCTCATGCTTGCAAAGGTGCCCAAGGGTCAAGGTTTACAAAAATGTGATAGACCAAACACATGTCACATGGCCTACATCATATGGTGACCAGAGGTGATTTACAAAAGACATGACATTCTTTTTGGAGTACTACTCTAGGGAGAGAACCTCAAAATTTGACCAAGTGATGATAAACAAAAATTCAAAGACAAGTTCCTCAAAAGGCAAAGTCCTTGTCTTCTACCACAAAGTTGGATGCTTCTTTTGCTGATGGAGTTCTCTCTTCAACTAGATTTGTCATAGTCCTCTTTTTCTCATTGCAAAACTTTTTAGAGTGATTATTCTTTCCACAATATGAGCAAGGGTTGATTCTATAACAATCCTTCTCAAGGTGATCGTTTTTCCCACAGTGTTTACAAGCCTTGTACTTGCTCTTTGAAAACTTCACTGCAAGTGCCTCTGTATGCATTTTGCCCGTAGACCCATTGACATACTCCCAATTGTCCTGAAGTACAAGAATGGTCTCCATTCGGTTTTTCCATGTGCCATAATTAGAGTTTTCTAACTGAGTAGATGCTTCCAAATTGAGGTTGCTAGTCATAGACATGGTGGAAGAAATGTACTCAAAGTGTCTGTGAAATCACTGTCTGGATCAACTGTAAAACATTGACTATATCAACTAAATCTGAACTATTGGTGAGGATAGAATTGCAATATATAATCCAATCTATTACAAGGCTTGTGGCAAATGATGCCGGGAATAGCCAAGAGGCTTTACAAGGCTTGATATGATGTGCACAATGTCGAAAAATAGCCAAATAGGCTTTACAATGATGGCATGTGTGTGTGAAATCAAATCATGTGCTATCTACCCATTGATCAATCGGTCGATGTCTCTGAACACTGTGAAGTCTGCTCATTAAACTATGAAACACTAGGGTAGATTATTGAAATGAAGGTTTAGGTTAGTCTAACCTATTTTATTGAGTAGATTTTAATTATTCTCATTGAAATGAAGAGCTAGGTTAGTCTAACCTATTTTATTGAGTAGATTTTAATTCTCCTTGATTATTGAAATCAAGAATTGGTTAACATTTTTGTTATACTTAATTTTTTTCTTTAGAACTACATTTCTTTTATGCTTTCCAACTAACTTTGGATGTTGCATGCTATATTAGTTAACCTTTTAGATTAAGATTAGTTTATAGATCCAACCTCAACATCTCACATGGTCTATTTCTCCCTCAAGGTGTTCTTGCTATCCAAGCTTCCTTGATACCAAATCTTGAATAAATTATCATAACTCCATATGGAGGCTTTTTCCTTCATTGTCTTCTTCAATGTATATATCCACTATCCTCATTTATGAACAAAATGATACTCATTTTCTTTATTTAAAACAAAATCCAAGGCCATATAGTTTCTTTCCAAGCCTCAGTGAATAGAATTCCATTATTTGATATACTTCCTCCTTCGAACTTCATTAAAATCTATGTAAGCGAGTTTGTGTTCCTCCTATAGTGCTCCATCCTTCCATATTATAGTCATTAGTGGAGTTTTCCACCATATTGTTGTAAAAACTTTGTAAAAATAGACTATTGCCCTCATCTTGGACTATCTAGGTACTCTACAGACTGCAATTTAAATCTAGAGAGAATAATCAATGGATATTGGTATTAATTTAGTAGAAGGATACATTTAAAAGTCCTCGACATTGAGCTACACTAGAAAGTCATTGAATCTTGGAGTACTTGTATTTTCAACGATTGGCAATTGAAATCCAATAAGTGTTGATTAAGTTATTCTAAACTAAATTTCTTTTTGAGTTTCGACAACATAAACATTTTTTGAGCTATACTTTAGTGACTCAATCCCCTTATGGAGGATCAACTTGAGGGATGCATGTAGTTATTTCATTGTAAAATCTACTTGTACATTTTTTTTCTAATATGTAATAGGACTTCTAGAGCTTCATCAAAACTTTGAATTTGAAGTTGCAACTGTGTATCACAAAATAAAGAAATATATGACCATACCAGGTGGCAGGTGGGGTAGTCCTTGTTTGCACCTCAGTTGCAAACTTTGAATTTGAAGTTGCAACTGTGTATCACAAAATAAAGAAATATATGACCATACCAGGTGGCAGGTGGGGTAGTCCTTGTTTGCACCTCAGTTGCATCAGAATTCTTTATTTTATATTCTTTAAGAGCTGTTCATAGAATCTATTTGTAAGATTTGAAGTTTAGTTTATTTAAAATTTGAAAATACTTAAATCTATCCCATTGGTACACCTCAAATACCTCACTAATCCCTTAAAATTAGGAAACGCTAATTGGGGGCCCTTTGGAGAGCCCAGTTCTCCAAAAGCTTATTAGTAGAACATTACTGAGGCTACATCAATGTGCAATAATATATGGGACCTATGTAAGATCTGGGCATTAAGTGATAGCAGAGGGTGTGATGCTATACAACAAATTTTGCAACAACAATGGAAATCACTGGGACTTCCAAAGACCTAGTGGCCTAAGTGTGGACTAGGAGTGGCTTACCAACCTATATCCCCGATGGCAGCCACCTAGAGGACAACAAACTTTTGAAGCTAAGGAGCCTAGTTCTCCTTCTCGAGCCTCTACAATAGATAAAGCTGGCCCTTTGTGTACACCAGTTTGTTTGCATCCCCTACTCCTACCAAGATAGCATCATTGATAACCATGTGGTTTCAACCTCGATGCATCAACATTTGACTAGAGCTGGTCTCTACTAGTTTGTGAGGACATGGTAATGGTAGAGTTGAGGAAAAAAAGTTAGCCCTCAGGTTAGGTTTGATCTCTTATGCTCGCAGCTAGGGAACCAAGCATGAGATAAGAGACATTGGCAAATAGTGAGCTTATATGCAGAAATGTAGTAACATATTCATCCTAATACAAGTTTATTTGTACGAATACTTATTCGTATGAATAATATTTATTCGTACGAATATGTGGGGATGACATGGCAATTTATCTAAAAAACATGATGTGCACCGCTTTTTTAACCAATTTTTTCTTCCATTCGAGCGATTTTCTTGATTTTTTCGAATCATGAATTTGAATTTTTCTACTTAGATGGATACAACCGAATTACATTCATCAAAGAAGATCAAGATAATACCACCATCATAGCTGAATGGGGGGTATACTCAAGCAAAGTGATGCCATGGGATGAGAATGTAGTAGCCATGTCCCAACAATTCATGGTGAAAACCTACCATGAATACATTGGAGAATCACCATCAATATTATTGGATGATATTTCAATCTATAGCATGAAGCTCATAGACTTTGAATTCCTATCGAAGTGCTTCCAAATTGTCGAGAGACCCAAATCTCCTTCACCCCATATAGGAGTGTGTTCTATGTGATCTTAGGATCTCATTGGGGCATGCCATTTCGTGTACATGCATCACGATAGAAAAATTAAAAGATTTGAGTTCTTTCTATTAGGATCATACTAGGGACAAGATGAAGGTATTTTCAATCACACTTCTAAAGAGAGAACATTATCACACACTGTTATAATGGATAAAATTGTCTAAGGAAAAAGGCATTAATATGTGTGTGTGTTTGTATGTGTGGCAATAGTATAATAAAATATGGTGTGCATAGGGCCCAGGGTTGAGGTGGCAGGGCATGACCATGTGCCACCCTTCCACGTAAGAGGACCCATAAGGTGTGTTGTACATAATCCATGGTAATAATATTATAAAATGTAAGGTGGCATGGCTCCTCCATGTGCCACCCCTCCACCTAGGCTGCATTTAGTGAGATATAGCTCAAAGTCAATGGGACAAGTAATATAAAATAGGTGGAGATGGATATTATATTGGGTTATGCCCTCCATATAGGATAGGCCCATGTGGGGGAGGTATAGATAGTCATAGGATGCAAGTTAAATAATGGGGAAAGTAGGATGAGGTGGCAAGATTCCTTGTGCCAACCCTCCACTTGTCCTCCTAGAGATTTGAACATATTATAAAATTGGGAGAGACCAAGGGAGTATCATAGACTTGAGATATGGGGCTTGATTTATGTGGAAAAATGAGGCAAAGGGCTGTCGCACACAATTGAGAGTGCGTAACTGCCTAGCCCACATGGGAGACTTTTCCACACACACCATACATGTGGGAGGATGCATTTATTGGGAGAGAGCCCCTCTTTTGGCTATAAAAGGAGGGGGCTATTCCTTGATGAGACACGCTCATTCTTGTAAATCCACCTAGCTAGTACTTTGATTTCTCCCTTCCCTTCCTTTCAAAATAAAGCATGGTCCTCTTCCCTTGATGTCTGCATCTTTACATTCCTCCTCCCATCACGTACACGGTTCTCTTCCCCCTCTCCCTTTCCCCTTGTGTCATAGTCTCCCTCTTCATTCCCTCCCCTTCTGATTCCTTTTCCCCTCCCATGATAACGTTTTGCCCTAACATTCTCCTTTCCTCTATGGCCCTCGAGTGTCGCCATGCTTAGCCTCTAGCCTCTGGTATTGATTTCTTTTTCGGCTAATAGAAATGGTGTGGCTAATGGAATCGAAATCTCCACAGCTAGTGGTATAAAATTTGTTACTCCTACAAGTGGGTGCGGCACTGCGGCCTCTTCCGTGCACAGTTCTCTTCCTTTGCACCTCCAAACTGTGTGCCTTCCCTATCTCTATGGCTACAAACCTCCCTACTTCTGCACTTTCAGTTTGCTTGCTTTTTGCTCACGGTTCCTACATGTATTCTGGCCGGCGAATCTTCTGCTCATACTGGTCGCATCTGCAGAACTGTACCATTTGTACTCCTTCTGAGTTCCTGCGTGCGCATTCGATTCGTGCGTCTACTGTGTTCACCCGTGTGATAGTTTCCTGGGCTCCTGCTTCTTCTAGTCACGAACAGTTTCCTCGCTTCGCACGTCTACTGTGTTCACCCGTGCAACAGTTTTCTGGGCTGCTACGTCTTCTGGTCGCGGACAGTTTTTTTGAGTTTCTGCAAAACTGTAACAACAGATCCCACGCCCCCCTCTCTTTCTCTTCTCCTTCTCCTCTCCTCTCCTCTCTTTCTCTTCTCCTTCTCCTCTCCTCTCCTCTCTTTTTATTAAAGAGTAGGATTTGAACCCAAGACCTCCCCCTTCATAAAAGGGAGACTTATCATTGGGCCAACAAGTTGGAAGTGATGAAAATGTAATGATTTTTGTTTATATATTGAAATCTCGGTAACTATAACTCTCTAACCATGGGGAGTCTACTCTTACTGCAAAAAGAAAAATACTTCATTTCATGTGCTCTATTCACATCTCCTACTCGGAACTTTTCCAAGTCCACTTCACGGACGCACGCGACATGAGGAGGGTGGATATTTATGTCACTTCTCGACGAGTTTAAGGATTTGGTGCTTGGTCCTCCGCCCATTACGGCTACCAATTGGCGAGATCTCTTTCTTGATCTTCATGTCGACCTTCAATGGCTGATTGTCCAGTGCATTGTTCAAGGAGACGATGGGTGGGATGATACACCATGGTTGGTTCAAGGTGAAGAACTATTGATACACTAGGAGAACTTTGATTTTAATTCTACTCATTGTGCAGTGATCGAGCTACTTGCTGCTTCGGAGATAATTAAAAGGGTGTCCTTCATCAAAGGGTGGGATGCTCCCCAAGCTTGGGGGGAGATTTGGTGCAATCTACTTGTTAATTCCTGTGGAGAAGCTCGTCTTGAATGGTTTATTCTCAATCTCACTACAAAGGTTTCTAGGCCTTGGCTATGGTTGGTAATGTTTCGACTAAGGAATCCATTTTACCTAATCAACCTTTTGTGCCTCATTTCGAGCTTCAAGTTGTATTTCTTTTTGGTCTAAAGATAAACTATCAACAAAGGATTGCAAGTTTATTTGGTGCTGAATGTTTGGCTCAAGTGTTGAATTCTCCCCACCCTCTCCTTCTACCTATCTTGGACTACCAAGAAACTTGGGATGTCCAAATTTTAGTCTTGGTGTGATGACATCTTGGATCCTTCAATTTGATGGAGCTTACAAACCTTCGACCAAGGTTGTTAGCATGGGTGTGAAGCTCACTTCATCGGGTGGTGAGGAGTATTGTTATAGCAAGTCTGCACCTGCAAGTACATGCAACCAAGCTGAGTACTCGACACTCATTTTTGGGCTACAAAAGGCACAAGAGCATCACATCAAGCAACTTGAAGTGCAAGGAGATTCTCAACTAGTGTGTGAACAAGTTAGTGGAAGGTGGAAGGTGCGGAGCAAAGGCTTGGTTCCATGACATCAACAAGCATTGGAACTTTGCAACCAATTTGAAGAGGTAAAAATTTAGCATATCCCTCGAGCTCAAAATCTAGTTGCTGATTTCTTGGCACGTGAAGCTTGTACTTCAATCACGCATGACGCGAGTGGAAGCACCACCCCAACAAAGCTGCAAGCCATGAAGGAGGGTGATCATTTGTAAGGAATGCAAAGGTTGTGGTCATCATGAAACTAAGTGTTGGGCATACTTGATACGAGTTTACCGACTTCAAAAGATCATCAGAAAGGTCCTCAAGAACATTGCTCAAAAGAAGGATGCCAGACCGCACACCCCTTGAAGAAATAGCATGACGACTACAAGAACTAGAAGAAGCTGAAGGTGATGTGCAAGCTCTCCAACTGTTGACATTTGTCATGGCATTCTTGTTTGCCTTGATAAACAACCTCATGCAGCGCCGTGTCTCTAACCCTTGCTTGTAAAGATGGATGTGATATCATGAGGGTTGGTCCTTTTAAGATTGTCTATGTGCTATGCTATGCTGAAGATTCTTCCCGTGTAGTATTTCACAATACACCAGTCACACCCTACCCTGACAATGTGTGCTTTGTGGATGTATCTTCACCCAATTTTCAGTTCAAGCTTCCTCTTTCTATTGTTTGTCCATAGATAAGCCTCGTCTTGCCTCTCTCTTTTCCATCTTCCAAGCATGGCTAACATTCCCGTGTTTTGTGGATAGGTGGAAGAAAATCCAAATGAGTATCTTGTGGCCTTCAAGCGCTGTTGTGTTTCTCTCAACTTTCTTACTGAAGACAGATGGCTGTTGGTTCTTCCCACATTTCTAGAGGGTTTGGCTCAAGTGTGGTATGAGAAGCAGGCATCAAGGTAGCAGATGGTCGATGACTTGCCACCCTGGGAGTCATTGAGGATTTGCCCATCACTGTCAATGGGTTGACCACCACCGTCAATTTCTATGTAGTGGACATCGAAGATACAGGCAGGAGTTACCCAGCCATACTCGAGAGACCATGGTTGAGAAAGGGTGATGCAATCAGCTATTGGAAGACAGGACATGTCTTTTGGTGCTTCTAAGGAGAAGATCCCAGTGCAACCAGGTGCCACGGAACCAGAAGAAGAAGAGGAGCAAGACAGTGATACTCTCTCATCCTCGGTGTCTGAATCAATGGAAGAATCAGACGGGGGGAGGAGTTCTCAGAGGAGGAAGTTTACATGATGGGGGTGTCTCCGACCCCGCCATCTGCAAAAAAGGTAACAGCTAGTCCTCAACAACTTGAATCTATGCTTTCCCTAGACCTCACTCCAAGTGAGAAAGACGAGTTCCTAGAAATGTTCAATGATTTCCCTGACCTCTTCGCAACTAGCTACCGCCACCTTCACCATGTGATTGCCATAGAACACAAGATAGAACTGAAGCATGATGCGAAGCCTGTGGCTCAGAAGTAATTGAGATTAGGGCCCCTACAGACCGATGCTTTGTGCTCGGAGTTGCAGAAGCTTGTAGAAGCTAGGTTTATTGTTCCGGTTCACAATACTGAATGGGTTTCACTAGTGGTAGTCACCCCAAAGAAAAACAACAAGTGGCGGGTCTGCATCGACTATAAGAAACTCAATGCAACCACCAAGAGGGACCATCATCCTCTTCCCTTTCAAGACCTCATTCTTGAGAAGGTAAGTGGTCATGAGATGTATACTTTCTGTGATGGTTACTTTGGGTTTTATCAAATCAGAATTGCCAAAGAAGATGTGCTTAAAACCACATTTGCCACACCCTGGGGGACATTTGCATTCAAAGTAATGTCATTTGGCCTCACCAATGCCCCTGCTACCTTTCAAAGATTTATGCAGATGGTGTTTTCTCCTTATTTGGGGGATTTCTTGGAGGTGTTTTTAGATGATTTTTGTATATTCTCATCACGTAAGGAGCACGTCATGAAGGTTAGATTGGCCTTCCAAAGGGTCAATGATGCGAACGGTAGTCTCAACCCTTAGAAATGCACCATTGGAGCCACTTAAGGGAGGTTACTAGACATATTGTCTCATCTGAGGGCGTCAAGCCTGACCCCGAGAAGGTAGAAGCTATCCTCAATCTCTCCCCACCAACAACCAAACGTCAAGTATGCTCATTTGTCAATCTAGCAGGATACTATTGCCGCTTCATTGATCAATATGCTCCTTTGACATGACCCATGACTATGCTATTAAAAGATGGGGTTGATTTCTCTTGGGATGAGGATTGTGATCATGGGTTTGCACAAATCAAGAATGCTCTGGCTTCAGAACCCATTCTACGCAATCCAGATTGGTAAAAGACTTTCTATATCAATCCTAGGTTTGGTGAGCACACTCTGGTAGATATTCTTCTCCAGCAAGGGAAGGATCGGTTCATGTATCCCGTTCGATTTGCTTCTCGACAATTGCTCGACACTGAGCGACACTATTCAGAGGCTGACAAGCATGCCTTGTCTTTGGTGTTTTGCATTGAGAAATTTAAGCATTATGTGGCTAGAAAGTCCTTCATTATACTCACTAGCACTGGTCTTGCAAAGCAGGTTCTTCAATCACCAAATCCCATGGGCCGGTTGGCCAAATGGTTGGCAGTTCTACAAGAATATGATTTTTCTTTCAAAATTGTAAAAGGGGGTTGTTCCAACTTGAAGAATGCTTTGATTGATTTAGAGGAGTGCCTTAATGTAACCCTTGTAGCAGCCATAGAAGTTGGGGATCCATGGTATGGTGGTATCTACAGGTTTTTGACTGCTTTCTCCTTTCCTCCAAAAAGTACTAGCTATGAGAGAAAGAAGATCCACAGAGATAGTAGACGCTACACCCTCTTTGATGGGGTGTTGTACCGTCAAGTCATGGATGGGGTACTAAGACGGGCCATTGATGCAGATGAAGTACCTAAGGTATTGAAGCATTATCATGATGGATTTTGTGGAGGCCACTATGCCAGTGACTATACAGCTAAGAAGATTTTACATGCTGGATACTATTGGCCGACCTTGTTCAAGGATGTCACTTTGTATTGCAAAACCTATGAACCATGCCAATTCTTTGGTAGGAAGGATTTGTGTCCTGGGCAACATCACCCAGTGATGTCCATCCATCCGTTTCAGAAGTGAGAAATAGATTTTGTCGGGCCCTTGCCCATGATTGCCCGCAAAAAGAAGTATCTCTTGGTAGCCACTCAGTATGTCACTAAGTGGGCTGAAGCTATCGCCCTCCCCGCTGCAAATGGTAAGGCAGTTTCAAATTTCATATTTGAACGTATGTGCACAAGGTTTGGGACACCCATGGAAATTGTCTCTGACCATGGAAGTCCATTCTTAAATGAGGCAGTGGAGTTACTCATGGATCGCATGGGTATTGATCATCACACTTCTAGCATCTATTATCCAGCACCCATGGGTGAAACAGAGCGGACCAATGGCCTCCTTTGTAAAACCATGGGAAAAATGGCCACAGGAAATAGGAGCCAGTGGGATCAGAAGGTCACTGAAAGCCGTGTGGGCTTACAACATCACTCATAAAATGTCTACAGGTCACAGTCCTTTTGAGTTAGTGTATGGAACTCAGGCAGTTTTACCACTAGAGATAGAGATTCCGGCCTTGAGATTGGCACAAGAATAGAGGATGACAGAAGATGAACATGTAGAGGCCAGATTGGTGCAACTTGAGAAGCTAGATGAAACCCGATGCCTTGCACTACACCAAACAGAGATCCAAAAGAATCGACAAAAGGCCCGCTTGGATGCTAAGATTCGCAAGGGATGGGAAAGACGCTTTGCTGAGGGGGATGTTGTGCTATGCTTTGATAATAGATTGGACCACCAAATGGATAAGAAGTTCTGCCACTGTGGACCGGTCCATACAAAGTCATCAAGGAACGTAGCAATGGGTCTGTACAAGTTCAAGAGCTGCATGAGCCATATGGCAGGAAGGTGATCAACAAGCGTTATCTCAAGCCCTTCTTTGTGCGTGATGGACCCAGGCATGGAAATGCTGTGCATTCCCTGCCTGGGGGGGGGAACTGTTATGGATAAATTTGTCTAAGGAAAAAGGCATAAATATGAGTGTGTGTTTGTATGTGTGGCAATAGTATAATAAAATATGGTGTGCATAGGGCCCAGGGTTGAGGTGGCAGGGCATGACCATGTGCCACCCTTCCACGTAAGAGGACCCATAAGGTGTGATGTACATAATCCATGGTAGTAATATTATAAAATGTAAGGTGGCATGGCTCCTCCATGTGCCACCCCTCCACCTAGGCTGCATTTAGTGAGATATCGCTCAAAGTCCATGGGAGAAGTAATATAAAATAGGTGGAGATGGATATTATATTAGGTTATTCCCTCCATATAGGATAGGCTCATGTGGGGGAGGTATAGAAGTCCAGGAGAGCAAGTTAAATAATGGGGAAAGTAGGATGAGGTGGCAAGATTCCTTGTGCCAACCCTCCACTTGTCCTCCTAGAGGTTTGAACATATTATAAAATTGGGGAGAGACCAAGGGAGTATCATAGACTTGAGATATGGGGCTTGATTTATGTGGAAAAATGAGGCAAAGGGTTGTCGCACACAATTGAGAGTGCGTAACCGCCTAGCCCACATGGGAGACTTTTCCACACACACCATACATGTGGGAGGATGCATTTATTGGGAGAGACCCCCTCTCTTGGCTATAAAAGGAGGGCACTATTCCTTGATGAGACACGCTCATTCTTGTAAAGCCACCTAGCCAGTACTTTGATTTCTCCCTTCCCTTCCTTTCAAAATAAAGCACGGTCCTCTTCCCTTGATGTCTCCATCTTTACATTCCTCCTCCCATCATGTACATGCTTCTCTTCCCCCTCTCCCTTTCCCCTTGTGTCTCCTTCTTCATTCCCTCCCCTTCTAATTCCTTTTCCCCTCCCATGATAACGTTTCGCCCTCACGTTCTCCTTTCCTCTATGGCCCTCGAGCGTCGCAATGCTTAGCCTCTAGCCTCTGGTCCTGATTTCTTTTCCGGCTAATACTACTCATGAGATAGATCCTTGGTGAAGATATCAATGGCATTCTCCTCTATCAAGCAATAGACCTAGGTAGTAGACCAATTTTATCAACATGTCCTTAATCAACTCTTTGAAGAATTGGTAATGAACCTTTATGTGCTTCATCTTGGTGTGGAACACTAGATTATTGAGAATCATAATGCATATGCATCTCTAGGTCACAATGGAACTTCATCACTTTGGGAGACCTTCACAATTGAAATGCAACTCTAGTTGTCATAGTCTATGTTCACAACTTCATCACTCTAGGATCTAGTTGAGCCATAAAAACTTGCATGATGCCATGCAAGCTGCTTGGTACTCCACCTCCATTGAGGATGGAGTCATTGAGAATAATTGTGGGATGCTTCCTGTAGAGACATAATATGGCCTTGGAACCTAGCACCAAGTAATATCTAGACCAATGCATCGACATCTCTAGCCCACCAATCTGAATCATAGTATCTATGGAAGTCCATTCCACTCCACTAGGTGGTTTGATATCTATCATTACCTTTTCAATACTAGAGAATAGATTAGGATTTCCTGTGTGTCTTGCTTAGTGTAGATGCAAACTGATAGAACAACCTACGTAGAAAGGTGATGGTATTAGCAAAAATAAATAAACTCCTAATTGGTTTTTGATGCAGTTTAAGTCTATTAGTTAAGTGTTGTCTTCCTTGCTTTTCTTGGTTGTTGTGATCTCGATTGGATTATTTGTCTCCTTGCGATTCTCCATCAAAATTACTTCATTAAAGTCTCTAAATAATATTTCTCCAAGGAGATAAACAGACTATCATATCGATACTAGATTTCAATTTTGAGAAGGCAATGAAGTAAATCGAGACTAGTCATATCATACTCTCTTGATTTTTAATATATTCTTGACATCTTCGATCCTTTCCTCCTAATTCTAAATGAGGCAGTCGATAGAGCGAGCGAGGAAAAGCGAGCGGGCCCAAAAAAGCGAGCGAGCTTTTCTACAATTTCCTTATCGAGGTACTCAACATAGCTTTGTGGAAACCACTATTTGGGAAGATTCTCAAAAATAAAACTTATGTTACTATGTGTAACTATACCAATATTGCTAATTATAGTCTACCTTAACTTCCAATTGGAGCCATACTCACATTATGCAACAATAATATGTGGGTTTGAAAGAAACCGAATTTCCACTCCAAAGCGGATTCCATTACTGATACAACAAATCTTTTGCATTTGAAATGGGTCTTATTATCAAACTCCTTTAATAATCAAAACAAATGTGTTGCTTGATATGTTGAACTTAGTAACGTAAACATCACTTCACCCATATGCGGGGAAAAAAAACTGTCTGTAGACTTCATAGCATGGGATTGCATCAACACTTATAACATTCAAAATGGTTCTTCTTATTAAAAGTGTTATCAACCATGAAAGAAAATGTTTAAAAATAGTTCACCCATATGTTGAAAAACCCAAGTGTCATTTATGACATTCAAAATTATTCTTGCAACCATCCTGTAGTTCCTAGAGATTTTGCCCATACTTCCAACCCCTTCCCTTCAACAACTAAGAGGTATCTAATAGTTTTATAGAACACTTGAGATATCATCACCTCCTAATACAAAACCATTATTACTATTTGTAGAACACTTGAGATATCATCACCTCTTAATACAAGACCATTCTTACTATTTGTAGAACACTTGAGATATCATCACTCCTTCCCTTTAGCCACTAAGAGGTACCTAATACTTTTGTAGAACACTTGAACCATTCTTACTATTTGTAGAACACTTGAGATATCATCACCTTTTAATACAAAACCATTCTTACGGTTTGTATAACACTTGAGATATCATCACCTCTTAATATAAGACCATTCTTAGTATTTGTAGATCACTTTAGATATCATCGCCTCTTAATACAAGACCATTCTTACTATTTGAGAGATTAATGGATTAAAGGTTTGAAGCTCATAGGAGACGAAGGAAGAGAAAGTCAGTTTCAACATGAGGACAATAAAACTAATTGGAATATTTTGACTTATGTATTATACCTTTTTGAAGACTATGAATTTAAGTCAGTTTCAACATTAGGATGATAAAACTAATTAGAATATTTTGACTTATGTATTATATATTTTTGAAGACTATGAATTTTAATGAGGAGAGGCACGCACACTACTTAGTAAATACACTAGTACTACTACTAGCCTACGACTATTAAGCCTAGTAGCACCAGTGTGATTTTGAGCCTTGTATCAACCTTTTGATAATTTTCTTTCATCGTTAGTACAATAGAAATTATTCCTTCTATCAGAAGAATCTTGCCAAATTTATTCAAAGTGATGATTTTGTAGTCTACATCCACTATCCTCTGACTCTCAAAAATATATTAAATGTGAGCACCCATTTATCTTGTATGATCAACCCTAGACTATGCTGCGATAGGACATTACTAGAACAAAAAAAATATGAATTGATATGGCGATGTTCGGTGTGAAATAACCAAATTAAGGATTTAATAAGAAAGAAAACAATCAGAATCAATAGGCTATTCAATGGCTCAAATTCGCACAAAAATTATAATGTGCCTCCCAACTCTTATGCATTCCAGCTCCTCATGTTTGACAAGAATGCAAACAATAATGAAATCACATTATCTTTAGTTTCAAAGTAAGCAAAGCACCAAAAATAAATGCAAACATATTGGATGAGGAATAAATAGGTATAGATATAGATAGGCCTATATATATGTATTCATAGATATAATGATGATTAAAGTTGGATGGTCGTAATAATATTATGTGTACTATCATTGGGATTAGGACTACTATTGGTAATATCGTATGTAGTAGTAGGAGAACTACCATTAAGGAACACTCAAATAAAATTACTAATGGTGGTGATAAAACTACCACTAGTAGTTTGGTAATTACCCCTAACATCTACAACAAATATTTGATGGGTAGCTAGTATTAGGTCAAAAGGCCCCAATTGTGCTATAATAATGGACCAAAAAAGGGAGTGCTATAGCATCACCTAAGGGTCACTTTTTATCCATGAAAGAAACAAGTCGGTGCAACCTAGGTCATACAGATCTAGGTCATGTGGAGTGGTTCGCGTCTCTTTCCTTGACAAAAAAGTTACACTACCTTTGATAGTAACTACAAAGATTGCTGCCATAGTGCCGTAGAGTAGCCCCTAGGTTGCACCATCATCCTTTTTTGCTTTTCAGCCATTAAGTTTGATCCACTGATTTTATGTAGAATTATTCTACTATATGTTCACATGTCCTTAATAGGATCTTGATATAATCCCTTCCATTGTAAGTACTTTTACTTTAAGTTTCACATATCCTTAACAAACCACTAGGCTTCAACACAGATTCATTCTTATGTTTCAAGCCTCAAAATCAAACACCCTTGTAAAAGGGATAATGTATTAAAGCTACATTCAATCCATCAAATCTTTGAATAACAGTTCTATTGAAAATTCATGTATCATCAATAGGATTTCATCCATTATATGTTCATTTGTCTTTAATAGTATGTCTAAAAATTCATGTATCTTCAATATTATTTCTCTCATGTGTTCCAATATCTTCAAAAGGATACCTTTATTTATGTCCAAACTTAAGCATTGATTTGTATTTATCAAACACAATTTCACTCCACCTATTCTTTAGAATGAAATTTTTTCGCCAAAAGTGGGCCAAATGTAAGGTCTTTCCACATATTCTTAAGAATGAAAATTTTGGCCTTATGTTGGCAAGTCTATGGAATGAGGGTAAGGCCAAAGTCTCTGGTACGGTGCATTAGGTCTTGATTAATTCTTCTTTAGGCTTGAATATTTAATGCATCAACTTCACGACTATTATTTATGCTTGAACTTGTAATGCATTAATTTCATGACTTAGGATTTTATGAAGTTATATCTAACATGTCCCAAATTTAATGGAAATTAATATCCTACATAACACAACAAAGTATCATCATATCCCTTCCCAAAATCAATGCTACCTAGCAACTCTCCTGGCATTTTCACTGCCTTGCATTTGAGTTAGCTATGATGAAGAATGTTGCCTGCCTTTGGAACCTCTTAGAGTTACCGTTAGCATGATCTAATTTCATGTACCCCAAAACTTGAGACTTGGAGATTCCCATATCACACCAGCGGTAGCTATCTTGTCCACTCTCAATGCTAGTAAGAGCTAGGCCCCATAGACCGGTAAAAGAAGTCTTTTTGGAGGTTCAATTTTTTCCCTCTGTCTTCTGCAGGCCCCATGATAAAATAGGATATATTCATCACCCTACATTTAATGCAAGAATTGACACAACTTTTTTGGACTTGACTATGTAGTTTACATCTCAAACTTGGTGCTAAAATTGCAGACTGGGAGATTCCCATATCACACCAACGGTAGCTGTCTTGTCCACTCTCAACACTAGTAAGAGCCGGTCCCCATAGACCGGTAAAAGAAGTCTTTTTGGAGGTTCAATTTTTTGCCTCTGTCTTCTCCGGCCCCATGACGGAATAGGATATATTCACCACCCTACATTTAATGCAAGAATTGACAACTTTTTTTCGACATGACTATGCAGCTTACATCCCAAAATTGGTGCTAAAATTGCATACCGGGCATCTCCATTTGCCGGGGGGTGTCCCTAGCAACCCCTTGGACTTGCTCTATTTGTCTAGTTGTGTCTCTCCACAAAAATCGGAGTGGGGCCTATTTTCCCCATCTAGTAAAACTATATGCATCAATATGTATGTATGTATGTATGCATGCATGCATGCATGCATCCATGTATGTATGTACACACACACACACATGTATGTATGTATGTGTACTAAAACTACTAAAACTATATGCATCAAATAATGTTGTTGATCAATTTTTGGCATACCCCACCAAAATCAAGACCCCCATTGCAAAGAAAGGTAAGGAACACAAGTGCTTGTTCTTATGCTCATGAAACAACAAAATGCATGACATAGGCAACTAATGGGGTCTTACTTTTGATGTTTGTATGTATGTATGTATATATGTATGTACATACATACATGCATACATATATATATATATATATGTGTGTGTGTATATATATATATATATATATATATATGTATGTATGTATGTATGTATGTGTGTGTGTGTATGTATGTATGTATGTATGTATGTATATATATAAGTATATGTATATGTTGATGCATATATGTATATATTGATGTATATATTGATGCATACAATTTTGATATATGGAGAAAATGGACATGAAAACCATCTAAATTGGTTCTTGTCGTTCGATTTGATATATGACATGATCCTATTTGGATTTGTAAGTCCAAAGATATGGGGGCCTGAATGCCTAAATTAGGCAGCGCGTTAACACGCTGCCTATTTCATGCATTTAGGCCTCAAAAGTAGGACCCCATTGGCAACACAATGGGGTCCTAGTTTTGAGGCCTAAATGCATGAAATAGACAGCGCGTTAACGCGCTGCCTATTTCAGGCATTCAGGCCCTAAAAGTAGTACCCCGTATCTTTGGACTTGCATATCCAAATGGGGTAATGTCATATATCAAATCGAACGGCAAGATCCAATTTAGATGGTTTTCATGTCCATTTTCTCCATCAACCAAAACTATATTCATCAAATAATGTTGTTGATCAATTTTTGGCATACCCCCTGAAAATCAAGACCCCCATTGCAAAGAAAGGTAAAGAACACAAGTGCTTGTTCTTATGCTCATGAGACAACAAAATGCATGACATGGGAAACCAATGGGGTCTTACTTTTGATGTTTGTATGTATGTATGTATGTATATATATGCATGTACATACATACATACATATATATATATATATATATATGTATGTATGTATATGTTGATGCATATATGTATATATTGATGCATACAATTTTGATATATGGAGAAGATGGACATGAAAATCATCTAAACTGGCTCTTGCCGTTTGATTTGATATATGACATGACCCCATTTGGATTTGTAATCCCAAAGATACGGGGTCCTACTTTTAGGGCCTGAATGCTTGAAATAGACAGCGCGTTAACGTGCTGCCTATTTCATGCATTTAGGCCTCAAAAGTAGGACCCCATTGGCAACACAATGGGGTCCTACTTTTGAGGCCTAAATGCATGAAATAGGGAGCGCGTTAACGCGCTGCCTATTTTAGGCATTTAGGCCCTAAAAGTAGCACCCCGCATATTTGGACTTGCATATCCGAATGGGGTCATGTCATATATCAAATCGAATGGCAAGATCCAATTTAGATGGTTTTCATGTCCATTTTCTCCATCAACTAAAACTATATTCATTAAATAATGGTGTTTATCAATTTTTGGCATACCTCCCCCAAAATCAAGACCCCCATTGCAAAGAAAGGTAAGCAACACAAGTGCTTGTTCTTATGCTCATGAGACAACAAAATGCAGGAAATAGGCAACCAATGGGGTCCTAATTTTGCTGTATGTATGTAATTATGTATATATGTATGTATATACATACATATATATCTATATGTGTATATATGTGTGTGTGTGTGTGTGTGTGTGTGTGTGTGTGTGTGTGTGTGTGTGTGTGTGTATGTATATATATATATATATATATATATATATGTATATGTATATGTATATGTTGATGCATATATGTATATATTGATGTATATATTGATGCATACAATTTTGATATATGGAGAAAATGGACACAAAAACCATCTAAATTGGCTCTTGTCGTTCGATTTGATATATGACATGATCCCATTTGGATTTGTAAGTCCAAAGATATGGGGTCCTACTTCTAGGGCCTGAATGCCTAAAATAGGCAGTGCATTAATGCGCTACCTATTTCATGCATTTAGGCCTCCAAAGTAGGACCCCATTGGCAACACAATGGGGTCCTAGTTTTGAGGCCTAAATGCATGAAATAGACAGCGCGTTAACGCGCTGCCTATTTTAGGCATTCAGGCCCTAAAAGTAGTACCCTGTATCTTTGGACTTGCATATCCAAATGGGGTCATGTCATATATCAAATCAAACGGCAAGATCCAATTTAGATGGTTTGCATGTCCATTTTCTCCATCAACTAAAACTATATTCATCAAATAATTTTGTTGATCAATTTTTGGCATACCCCCCCAAAATCAAGACCCCCATTGCAAAGAAAGGTAAAGAACACAAGTGCTTGTTCTTATGCTCATGAGACAACAAAATGCATGACATGGGAAACCAATGGGGTCTTACTTTTGATGTTTATATGTATGTATGTATGTATATATATGCATGTACATACATACATACATATATATATATATATATATATATATATATGTATGTATATGTTGATGCATATATGTATATATTGATGCATACAGTTTTGATATATGGAGAAAATGGACATGAAAATCATCTAAACTAGCTCTTGCCGTTTGATTTGATATATGACATGACCCCATTTGGATTTGTAAGTCCAAAGATATGGGGTCCTACTTTTAGGGCCTGAATGCCTGAAATAGGCAGTGCGTTAAAAGTAGGACCCCATTGGCAACACCAATGGGGTCCTACTTTTGAGGCCTAAATGCATGAAATAGGCAGCGCGTTAACGCGCTGCCTATTTCAGGCATTCAGGCCCTAAAAGTAGTACCCCGTATCTTTGGACTTGCATATCCAAATGGGGTCATGTCATATATCAAATCGAACGGCAAGATCCACTTTAGATGGTTTTCATGTCCATTTTCTCCATCACCTAAAACTATATTCATCAAATAATGTTATTGATCAATTTTTGGCATACCCCCCCAAAATCAAGACCCCCATTGCAAAGAAAGGTAAAGAACACAAGTGCTTGTTCTTATGCTCATGAGACAACAAAATGCATGACATGGGAAACCAATGGGGTCTTACTTTTGATGTTTTTATGTATGTATGTATGTATATATATGCATGTACATACATACATACATACATACATACATACATAATACATATATATATATATATATATATATGTATGTATGTATGTATATGTTGATGCATATATGTATATATTGATGTATATATTGATGCATACAATTTTGATATATGGAGAAAATGGACATGAAAATCATCTAAATTGGCTCTAATCGTTTGATTTGATATATGACATGACCCCATTTAGATTTGTAAGTCCAAAGATACGGGGTCCTACTTTTAGGGCCTGAATGCCTGAAATAGGCAGCGCGTTAACACGCTGCCTATTTCATGCATTTAGGCCTCAAAAGTAGGACCCCATTATGTTGCCAATGGGGTCCTACTTTTGAGGCCTAAATGCATGAAATAGGCAGCGCGTTAACGCGCCGCCTATTTTAGGCATTCAGACCCTAAAAGTAGCACCCTGTATCTTTGGACTTGTATATTCGAGTGGGGTCATGTCATATATAAAATCGAATGGCAAGATCCAATTTAGATGGTTTTCATGTCCATTTTCTCCATCAACTAAAACTATATTCATCAAATAATGTTGTTTATCAATTTTTGGCATACCCCCCCCCAAAATCAAGACCCCCATTTTGCTGTATGTATGTAAGTATGTATATATGTATGTATATACATACATATATATCTATATGTGTATATATATGTGTGTGTGTGTGTGTGTGTGTGTGTGTTTGTGTGTATACACACACACATGTATGTATGTATGTATGTATTTATGTATGTATATATATATATATATATACATACATACATGTGTATATATTGATGCATATATTGATGCATATCTTGATGTATATATTTATGCATACAGTTTTGATTGATGGATAAAATAGGCATGAAAACCATCTAAATTGGCTCTTGCCGTTCGATTTCATATAGGACATGATCCCATTGGGATTTGTAAGTCCAAAGATACGGGGTCCTACTTTTAGGGCCTGAATTCCTAAAATAGGTAGCTTGTCAATGTGCTACCTATTTCATGCATTTAGGCCTCAAAAGTAGGACCTCATTTGGTCCTACATGGGATCCTACTTTTGAGGCCTAAATGTATGAAATAGGCAGCGCATTGACGCGCTGCCTATTTCAGGCATTCAAGCCCTAAAAGTAAGACCCCGTATCTTTGGAATTACAAATCCAAATGGGGTCATGTCATACATCAAATCAAATGTCAAGAGCCAATTTAGATGTTTTCATGCCTATTTTATCGATTTAATAAATCTATATGCATCAAATAATGTTGTTTATCAATTTTCGGCATACACCCCCAAAATCAAGACCCCCATTGGAAAGAAAGGTAAGGAACACAAGTGCTTGTTCTTATGTTCAGGAGACATTAAAAAAGAGGCTTGGTAGCCCAAAAATGGCAGCGCATCAATGCGCTATCATTTTTGGGTTGCCAGGTCTCTTTTTGTTGTCTCACGAGCATACATATGGAGGTTATTATACAATATAACTAAGAAGTAGTATTGAAGTAGTTCTACAATTTGGATGCATTAAGAGCATTCATATAGCAAGGAAGAATATAATAATTGAATACATTTTTTTTCAATACATATTGCTAGTGAGACTACCAAAAAGAGGCTCTACCCCTCATAATGTCTCTGGATACAGAATATGAGATTGCTTGATTCTTGGATTGCAGCTAGAAACGTTGCGTGGGCAAAGCCACTATATGCCTCAAGTGTTGGAAATTGATGTATGGCTCAAGTGCTAGAATGTGCAAATCATGGCCAAAATCAAGACCCCTTAGAGATTCCATGAGGGCTATCCTTTTACTACTACACACATCACCTTTAGTTGAGGGCAGAACCATTCGTCATCACATGCAGCAAGTTCATGGGACCCCATCCCATGATCCAAGGCATTATTCAAAGGCAAAGTATTTCTAA